>NC_074675.1:15123522-15205907 GCF_029448725.1 Salvelinus fontinalis | reverse complement strand
ACTGTTCAGCCCGGAATCAAAAACGATCCATCCATATAAACACAGCATGAGTCAGATGAAGGAGAGCGAGACCTCAACTTGGATAGACAAATCTCTCTCTTTATTCTGTCCTCTCTGTGTGTGTGTTTGTGTGTCTTACCTCAGGTCACCACCTGCTTCACATACTGACTCACAGTACTGAAATATGCTTACAAGTGCACGCCCAGTCTTACAAGTGCACGCCCAGTCTTACAAGTGCACGCCCAGTCTTACAAGTGCACACCCAGTCTTACAAGTGCACGCCCAGTCTTACAAGTGCACGCCCCGTCTTACAAGTGCACGCCCCGTCTTACAAGTGCACGCCCCGTCTTACACGTACACACACAGTCTACAAGTACACACCAAGTCTTACTATGCATACCTCGCGGTACATGCATTGGCGCACACACACACGCAGGCGTAATCTTCCTGTTGACAGTTTACCACGGTAACGTATGTGTATTAATGTGTGTGTGTAAGTGCTCGCCCGTGTGTGTGAGACAGACAACTGCAGGCTCTTACTGTAATGTATTTACAATTCCAGAAACGGAGTTAAATCACCACATAATGTCCTTCTCTTCCATGACCCTCCCACCCACAACAATATTATTCTACCACTCTTACAGGAAAGAGAGAGAGAGAAGGATGAAAAGGGATGATGAAAAAAAAAGGGGAGAGAATGCCCTTTTCTCCTCACTCTTCCTGTCCTGCCCTCTTCCCTCACCTGTTCTCCTCTGTCCTGGGCAGGTGTTGTGAGCGATTGCACGCCCCCGCCCCAGCGGGATTAAAGAGGACACGTTTAATTGCTTGTTAACAAATGTTTATGGCGCCGTACTGAGCAGCCACCCGTTTCCTGCCAAGTATAGACCTCCATTACTCTGAGACTGCTGTCGGAGTACACTGGGCTGGAAGGAGGGAGAGACAGAGAGGTACAGGAGGGAGACCCAGAGAGACAGGAGGGAGAGACAGAGAGAGAAAGGAGGGAAACCAATAAAGAGACAGGAGGGAGAGACAGAGAGAGACACAAGGGAGAGACAGAGAGAGACAGGAGGGAGAGACAGAGAGAGACAGGAGGGAGAGACAGAAAGAGACAGGAGGGAGAGACAGAGAGAGACAGGAGGGAGAGACAGAAAGAGACAGGAGGAAGAGACAGAGAGAGAAAGGAGGGAGACCAATAAAGAGACAGGAGGGAGCGACAGAGAGAGACACAAGGGAGAGACAGAGAGAGACAGGAGGGAGAGACAGAGAGAGACAGGAGGGAGAGACAGAGAGAGACAGGAGGGAGAGACAGAAAGAGACAGGAGGAAGAGACGGAAAGAGACAGGAGGAAGAGACAGAGAGAGAAAGGAGGGAGACCAATAAAGAGACAGGAGGGAGAGACAGAGAGAGACACAAGGGAGAGACAGAGAGAGAAAGGAGGGAGGCCCAGAGAGACAGGAGGGAGAGACAGAAAGAGACAGGAGGGAGAGACAGAAAGAGAAAGGAGGGAGAGACAGAGAGAGACAGGAGGGAGAGACAGAGAGAGAAAGGAGGGGGAGCTAGAGAGACAGGAGGGAGAGACAGAGAGAGACAGGAGGGAGAGACAGAGAGAGAAATGAGGGGGAGCTAGAGAGACAGGACGGAGAGACAGAAAGAGAAAGGAGGGAGAGACAGAGAGAGAGACAGGAGGGAGAGACAGAGAGAGAAAGGAGGGGGAGCTAGAGAGACAGGAGGGAGAGACAGAGAGAGACACGAGGGAGAGACAGAGAGAGACAGGAGGGAGAGACAGAGAGAGACAGGAGGGAGAGACAGAGAGAGACAGGAGGGAGAGACAGAGAGAGACAGGAGGGAGAGACAGAGAGAGACAGGAGGGAGAGACAGAAAGAGACAGGAGGGAGAGACAGAAAGAGACAGGAGGGAGAGACAGAGAGAGACAGGAGGGAGAGACAGAGAGAGACACGAGGGAGAGACAGAGAGAGACAGGAGGGAGAGACAGAGAGAGACAGGAATGAGAGAGAGAAAGAGACAGGAGGGAGAGACAGAACGAGACAGGAGGGAGAGACAGAGAGAGACACAAGGGAGAAACAGAGAGAGACAGGAGGGAGAGACAGAGAGAGACAGGAGGGAGAGACATAGAGAGACAGGAGGGAGAGACAGAGAGAGACAGGAGGGAGAGACAGAGAGAGACAAGAGGGAGAGACAGAAAGAGACAGGAGGGAGAGACAGAGAGAGACAGGAGGGAGAGACAGAAATAGACATGAGGGAGAGACAGAGAGAGACAGGAGGGAGAGACAGAAAGAGACACGAGGGAGAGACAGAGAGAGACACAAGGGAGAGACAGAAAGAGACAGGAGGGAGAGACAGAGAGAGACAGGAGGGAGAGACAGAGAGAGACAGGAGGGAGAGACAGAGAGAGACAGGAGGGAGAGACAGAGAGAGACAGGAGGGAGAGACAGAGAGACAGGAGGGAGAGACAGAGAGAGACAGGAGGGAGAGACAGAGAGAGACAGGAGGGAGAGACAGAGAGAGACAGGAGGGAGAGACAGAGAGAGAAAGGAGGGAGAGACAGAGAGAGACAGGAGGGTGAGACAGAGAGAGAGACAGGAGGGAGTAAATGATGGGGGAACTAAGTGACAGACAGATCAAAGGCCAGGGGGTAGAGACAGATCACAAGAGGGCAGGGGGTGGAGACTGACAGAGTGAAAAAATAAGTCAAGATTGTGTGTGAGAGAGAGATAGAAAGAGAGCATGAGAGAGTGTGAGTGAGAACGAGAGGACTATAGGAAAGTATTATAGCAGTAGATATACTACATTGAGAAAAATACTGCCTAAGAGGGAATATTGGGTCTCTGGTGCAAGTCAGCAGCAATGACCAATACACCCATAATCACAAAAAGATTGCAGTGACCAAAAATCCAGTTGATTCTCCGAACAGTTTTGGCAGTTTCTAGAACTGTGCTACAAGATTGATACACTGACTCTTCACCATGGAATGAAACTGACCAAATGATCAAGGTTTTTTAAAATACATTCTCTCAACAACAAAATAATCAACACAATATGAGTTCTGTCAGTCCATAGAGAAAACCCCAGACATGCACGCACATACCGGTAGACATGCACACGCTCAATTTCATTAAATGTCTAATACATTGGGGTGTTATCCTGTCTAGGGGGGGGGGAGACAACATCTGATACAATCTTGTTTATTTTTATATCTCGGGCGCGGCGACTCGTTGAGCTTATTAAAACTACGGAGCAATATCAGACGTGTCTGTCATCCTTTAGATGAAAGGGGCCTGCCTGGCTGCTTTATGAATTATGATTTGCTTTGTTCTGCTGCGGCCTTACGCTAGGCTAATGGTGCTTGGCTAATGCTACACTAACAAGCTACTTGATGTAAAAAGGTCTTCTAAGTGAGAGACTTCTGCTAATATAGCAGGAATTCCTTGGTCTTATTTGAGCTCTGAGGCTTTTGTTAGCACCCAGAGCTAGTGCCTTAGCTAGAAACATTAAAAAGCCATAACCTAGCCTGCAACAAAGTTCTAGCGTTACATGCTAAAAGCAATACATATCTTCCATTTGAAGTGCTAGCGTCTCGCTAACAGGTGTAAACAGGTCTTCCATAGCAGCACCAGTCACCTCAGGGGGGAGAAGAAAGATGAAAGTAGACTCTTGTTGTTGTGTAGGCTACATTCTTTCATGTGTGATAGCCCTGAGGACCCATCTAGACTACCTAGACCGAAAGGGGAACCACAGGGATTGTGAGGAGATATTGAATTCACACTTTCAATCTTGCTCTATGTATGCTAGGACATCACCACGGCAACCAGTTCATCTCCCACTGGCAGTGGGTAACCCGTTTTGTCGTCGAGCGATGTAAGGAACAAGAGTTAGATTTTGGGGGATGATGTAAAAGAGACAATTAATATTACATTGCCACACCAGACATGCAACAGACACACAATCTCTATCTTTCAAACACAAATACATCCTGTAGCTAAGTGAATAAAAATAAAATACACTTAATCCATAAAAATTCAGAAATATCAGAACGATCAATGTCAGAGACCAGAATATATATATACACACACACATACATATAAAAGGTGTGTTTTGTATGTAAACGTTATTAAAGTGACCAGTGTTACATTTTTATTTTATTTTACCTTTATTTAACTAGGCAAGTCAGTTAAGAACAAATTCTTATTTTCAATGACGGCCTAGGAACAGTGGGTTAACTGCCTGTTCAGGGGCAGAACGACAGATTTGTACCTTGTCAGCTCGGGAATTTGAACTTGCAACCTTTTGGTTACTAGTCCAACGCTCTAACCACTAGGCTACCCTGCCGCCCCGTGACTAGAATACAGTATGTACAGTGAATACAGTGCTTTCAGAAAGTATTCATTCCCCTGGACTTAATCCACATGTTGCTACAGCCTGAATTCAACATGGATTAAATAACATAGTTTCCTCACCCATCTACCCACAATACCACATAATGACAAAGTGAAAACACTTATTTTTTAATTTTAGAAAATGTATTGAAAATGAAATACAGAAACATCTCATTTACATAAGTATTCACACCCCTGAGTCAATACTTTGTAGAAGCACCTTTGGCAGCGATTACAGCTCTGAGAGCTTTCCACACCTGGATTGTGCAACATTCTTTTCAAAATTCTTCAATCTCTGTCAAATTGGTTGCTGATCATTGCTAGACAACCATTTTCAAGTCTCTCCATAGATTTTCAGCAGATTTAAGTCAACATTTGTAACTTGGCCACTCAGGAACATTCACTATCTTTTTGGTAAGTAACTGTAAGCAACAATGTAGATTTGGCCTTCTGGTTTAGGTTATCGTCCTACTGATATTCAATTTCTGCTTTTTTAAATTTATTTTGACCCATTTACCAATAGGTGCCTTTCTTTGTGAGGCATTGGAAAACCTCCTTGGTCTTTGTGGTAGAATCTGTGTTTGAAATTCACTGCTTGACTGAAGTACCTGTGTGTGGGGTACAGAGCTGAGGTAGACATTCACAAATCATGTTAAACACTATTATTGTACACAGAGTGAGTCAATGCATCTTCATATGTGACTTGCTAAGTAAAATTTTACTCCTGAACTTATTTAGGCTTACCATAACAAAGATGTTGAATACTTACTGACCCATTACATTTCAGCTTTTTATTTTTAATTAATTTGTAAAACATTTTGAAAAACATAATTCCACTTTGACATTATGGGGTACTGTGTGTAGGCCAATGACCCCAAACAATCTAAATTCAATTCATTTTAAAACCAGGCTGTAACATAGAACATTTAGGAAAAATCAAGGCGTGTGAATACTTTCTGAAATCCCTGTACATGCCTATGGGAATGTGTGTGTGCCCTGAAGATAATATGTGTGGGTTCTGTGCAGTGCCTTCCCATTGGTGGTTTAAAGGTTATCAGTGGAGTCTCTTAATGACACTACTGGGCCCGGCCAATGTTCATTAAGCATTCAATTAAACCATCCACGGACAGTGCCTCAGGGGGAGACAGAGAGCTACGTGTACCACAACATCATAGAGGAATGTCGGGCAGTCACTGACGCACTGCTATTCTATTCTCCATAAGTTGGTTTTAATCTTTTCTACCTTAACCTGCCCTGTCCGGCCGTACATTGTTTTGTTCTATACTATTGCGTTCTGTACATATCTACTTCTAGATCAGTTCGACAACTGTTGTTTTTCTCTTGAAGATCTTTGCCATGCGTTGGTTAGCATAGAAAACCTCAAGCTTTGCCTGATGGTTTGAGATGTGTGAAGGGGTTGGAATGTCCTCTGTGGAAGAGTTCCATTCCTCTCTACTCTACTGAACTGCCCTCTATTCTGTTCTACTGTCAGAGGCTCTAGACATGAGTCACCATAACCTGGAGTCAGTCAGTCCATAAAGACACCTCAGAGGGAGATTACACAGAGACAAAAGAGAGAGAACGACAGAGGAGTCCTCTTTTGTTCCTCAATACATGTGGGAGAGAAAGATAGAGGGAAGAAGAAGAGACCCATTAGGCAAAAACTGGTTGACTCAACGCTGTTTCCACGTCATTTCAACAAACAAAATTCAATGTGGTGACATTGAATCAATGTGGAAAACTGATTGGATTTGCAAAGAGGCATCAACGTAAGGGAAATTCCTCTTTTTTTCACCTAACTTTCAACCTAAATCCAATGACATGGTGAATTGTTCTTGTTGATTTCACGTGTAATTCACGTTAGTTGACAACTCAACCAAATGTAAATGAAAATGAGACGTTGAAATGAGGGGCAGACAGGCAGGTCAGTTAGTAATCAGTCTAGGAATGGATGAATCCATACATCAGCCCCAAATACACACACATGATATAGACCAATCAGAACCCTGCTTACTGTAATTACAAAATCATGGACAGAGCAGGAAACGGTGCGGGAAGCGCAGCTTGACAAAACAAACGTTTCTTTAGAGGGAACGTGTGATCAAAAAGGGTCCGGTTCTCTTTAATAAAACTCTTCATTAGAATCTCAGTGGGAGATAACAGCACTGCTTTATTACTGTCTCCGTGCTAGCTGGGGGCTCTCTCTTCCTTGGTGCTCACTCACATCCACAGAATTCACACCCATCTTCCTCGTTGAGATACGCCCCCATTGGAGAAAGCCAATAGCGTCAGTCTTAGTCAGATTTTCATTCTGCTGATGTTATTGGCTGCTGTGTGTGATGATGTCATCTTGTGAAGCATACCTTTAATTGACTGCCTCATTCAAAGGAGGTGTACACTGTGTGATTTTCTACACCTAGCCACACAGCAGCCAGAGGTAGAGTGCGGTGACAATTGGAGGGGCAGTCACATAATTGAATATAAGTGAGGACAATCAAAGTCCCATAAAACACTGGTCTATTCCGGTCTCTTCAGAACATGGTGTACAGGCCAAGATGGAGGAGTCACTCACCTACATGCACGAACACACATACTCGTACATACATGCATGAACACACATACTCGTACATACATGCACGAACACACATACTCGTACATACATGCACGAACACACATACTCGTACATACATGCATGAACACACATACTCGTTGGTACAAATGCACACACGCACAGAGGCTAAAAGAGCCACAAGGGACCAAAGGGATTGATGGTGTGTGTCCAGGATTAATGGCGGTCTTTGGACTCCTTGCTGCCCGTGTGAGTTCTTATATTTATTTGTCCTGTTTCGCTGCATGTACAACTGCGTAACCTGTATGAGCGCGAGGTGGGAAATGGAAATGTGTTTTTTACATATCCCAACTCCCCCCCGAGACACCCTCGGAGAGCGGGGCCACGGCCATGTGTGTCTGTACTTGTATGTGTGTGTGGTGTGTGTGTGTGTCTGTGTTTGTTTGTGTGTGTGTGTGTGTGGGGGGGGGGGGGGGGGGGGGGGACGTGAATTTGCACACAGATTTGTAAAAGTGCATTCTCTTTGAATCAATCAATCAAGCCCACTGGGTTAAAGACGTCCTTGAGACAAGGAGGAGGAAGGGCTTGTTTCTGGATGGGGCCATAGGCTTTCACTTATTCAATGATGTCTGATTAACTCTAGGAAGGGCGTAAGAAAGGAAGGAAGGGCGTAAGAAAGGAAGGAAGGGCATAAGAAAGGAAGGAAGGAATCTTTAAGAAAGAAGGAGGGGCAGTTTTAGGTGTTCTAAAATAAGACAGCAATCAACCACACCACTGTAGACTTCATATTTACATTACAGGACCTCCTGTGCACACAGTTGATTTACATCCTGTTTACCTGACCTTGTGTTGAAAAAAAGAGAAGTAAATGAAGTTTAAGCCCACTGCTGTACAGTATGTTACTGTTGTCCTTCTGTCAAAAGAAAACAAATCCAGACTTACACAGAAAAGCGCACACACACACACTAAGGCTGCTGCAGTCACCTGCTGCTGCAGTGTTGACATGCCAGAGGGAACATCTCTGCCTGCCATAGCAAAACTAGCAAAACATTACATAAAGGTTCTTCTGAAACATCCACTCTACCACCTACAGATGCTAATGCTACTCCCACTATAAATAGCCAGCTTTCAGCCGCCCACCTACGCAGGTGGCTTACACCTACCCTGTAGCAGAGGGGACGTTGTGTAAATGTTTGGTCAGTGTTGATCCAGCGTTGAGCAGCTGTTTGGCTAGCACAGGAGAGCTTTTGAAAAATGAGAGAGGGATGGAGGCAGGAAGGTAGGAAGGAGACCTTTTATGGTTGGGCAGAAAAATGTATTTACTTCTCTCACTCTGGCTTTCAATCTCCCCCTTCCCTCCCTCTTCTGCTATAGTTTGTAGCTCTTTTTCTCACCATCTCTCCTCATACTCCCTCTTTTTTCATTCTCTTTCACTCATTCCCTCTCTCCTCTTCGATAATGCCCCCCCCCCCTCTCTCGCTACTCCCAATCTCTCTCCATCTCTCGCTCTCCACTTGATGTATCCAGCTGTAAATGTATAAGCCGCATGTGCTTGCTGTTGCCATGGCAACAACACAAGGGACCTTATAAAGCTAAAAAGTAGAGGACAGGAGGGGAGAGGAGGAAAACCTAAAAAAGAGTGCATAAAAAAGAGAAGGAAAATGGGCGCAGATCTCTTCCTGGAGTTGGACCTGGGGGCTGTTGACAGATAGAGGGATGCTAGCGAAAGAGAGGAAGAGAGAGAGGCAGAGAGAGAGAGAGCGAGATAGACAGTTGTTTCTCTGATGGCGCGTTGTGATGTATCAGATTTGATGTGCCAGCCATGTTTGCTAGTGGAAATGGAGTGTGTGCATGCGCGTGTTTCACATTGGTGGGTGTGCGAGTGTATGTGACTGTATCTGTGGTTATAAAAGGTTGCTTATATTTGTCCTGCTTAAAGCTGCAACGTGTCACTTTTTGAGCAACCCGACCAAATTTACATAGAAATGTTAGTTATAGATCTGTCATTCTCATTGAATGGAGTGGCAGGTAGCCTAGTGGTCAGAGTGTTGGGCCAGTAACCGAAAGGTTGCTAGATCAAATCCCCAAGCTGACAAGGTAAAAATCTGTTGTTCTGCCCCTGAACAAGGCATTTGTTCCCCGGTAGGCCGTCATTGTAAATAAGAATTTGGCTTGCCTCGTTAAACAAAGGTTAAATAAAAAATAAATAAACAAAATTGAAAGCAAGTCTAAAAAGTGGTTGATCTGTTCTATTTCTATGCTTCCCATTCATAAGTTTTCCTTTTGCGTCTTTTACTTTCGGATTTGAACACCAGCTACAAACAAACTGAAAATACAATATTTTTGGTTATTGAAAAGATCTTTCACAGTGGTTTATATAATACAATGATTCTCTACACCCTCTCAGAATTGCTTGTTTTGTCACATAAACGGGAATTAGGTGAACTATTAGAATTTTTGCAACCAGGAAATGACGGAGCCATTTCTGTATATTGCACCTTTAACTGCATGTACAACTGGGTAACCTGTACGAGTGTGGGGTGTGAAATGGAAATGTCCCCTGAGACACCATGGGTCTCAGTGGGGTCACAGCCAGGGATGTGCAGCTAGCCTCTGATCTGCTTCTTCATAAATAACCAAATGAGACGTGATACACACACACACACACCTGATAATCACCTCTGTTTCACATACAAAAAGATAAACACATACACACACTTGATCACGGTCTCTCTCTCTCTCTGAATACAACTATGGAGAAAGAGAAGGCCATACTGTTCTCCTCTCTTCTACTCTCTCCTCTAGCCACCTCTCCTTATCTCTCCCCCTGTCTCCTCTCTGGTGAGATGTGGGTTGGTGACAGCCACGTCACCTGGTAATCATCACTGCGACACACAGGATATACACAGTAAAGTCACACTCACAGGCTAGACGCCGTTGCCCACGGCCAGGGGGAAGGGTGTTAGGTGTCTGTGTGTGTGTGTGTGTGTGTGTTGCAAGACTTACAGTAGGTCCTTAGAAGTGGGAGTGTCTTGATTCTATTGATAGCTAATTACTACACCTGAGGACGGTCTATTAAACTTAGGTGAGGTTGTACCATGGCATTGTTGAATACTTGTTTTTGATTGGCTTGAAGGGCATTCTAGAGCGTGCATTATTTCCCTATAACGCATAGTATACAGTATTTGCACGGTAGAATTCAATGGCTATTAATCATTCTTACATGTTCTATGTTTGAGCTGCATTTGAAAGCAACATCACACACACACACACACACACACACACACACACACACACACACACACACACACACACACACACACACACACACACACACACACACACACACACACACACACACACACACACACACACACACACACACACGCAGGCAGCACAACACTGTTTGTGTACAGTAGATCTGAAATGACTGGACAGGTCTAAACAATAACATTACATACACACCAGTTGGAGGGCAAGGTGAGGTTGGTTCAATATTTCTTACGTTACATCTTTCCATTCCTCTCAGATCTACAAGAACATCTACAAGAGGTGGATAGAGGGTAGAGGTCGGTTTGACTTTGGATGACACCCATGTAAGGTGGAAGGACCAGAGAATAATGTTGGATGAAGAACGGCACTGATCCAGACCTTATCGACAGCTGAGTTACCTCTGGCTGATTTCAGGTGTCACAAAAGCCAGACAGAATCAATCTATCGCCGAGGTGTCATCCCTCCCTCGCCCTTCAAGCTCTCCGTGAATGAGGACACCAGAGAGAAAAAGAGAAAAAAGCTTAGAGGTAAAATGCGGAGGAAAGTGAAATAAAGACTAGAAAACTGTGTCCAGATGGAAACTTCCAGATCCACTACACGCAAAGGGAAGAGGAAGGAAGACGATGGATAAAAATTCCCAAAAAGAGTGAAAATCTCTAGGGAAAAGACAATTTCATAGGGGCTAATTGGCTGTTTCCAGTATTTGTCCAATTAAAAGCTACAAAAGCTATATAAATGGACCTGGCATGATCCCTCGTTCTCTACAAGTCGTGCTATGTCCAAAATCTGTCCCTGGGTACCTGTGAGGGGGCAGTCGTCGTTGGAGCCGGGCAAGTCCTGGTTGGGGCTGACTGGCGGGCTGGCAGGGGGGCTGGTGCTGATGCTGGCGTAGCCCAGGGACGAGCTCACCTCGGAGGGATCACAGCTGTGGTTGACTGGCCTCTGGTTCTGGACATCCAGGGAGGAGGAGAGGGAGGTCCGCTGTTTGGGCTGGAGGGAGAGATGGAGAGCGCGAGAGAGGAGAACAAAGGCAATGTTAGCAGATGTGGCTAAGCATTGTGATTGTGTGTGTAACTTTTGCCACATAAGAATTCAGTACCGTGCTGCAATTCACTGGAGTGACGCTGAGAATTCCAGTATGTTTTTTGTTCAATATAGAGGGATATGTGAAAGTACCCCGTGAGCTGTGCACTGGAGGAGCAGGACTCTTGGAAAAGAACACAGGAATTATTAAGTAAGGATTATCTCCACTTCCTCTCACAAGTCCAGAACTCTCATGACACACTCATTAGCCTGTGTGTGTGCACGCGCGCATTCTAGTTATATTTCAAAGAGTGTTTGCATGACTTCACGATAACTGTACAACACCTACACACACACACACACACACACACACACACACACACACACACACACACACACACACACACACACACACACACACACACACACACACACACACACGTGGAATTCCAGAGACGGAAAACAAGTGTAGTGAGAGAGTGAAAGCTGTAATGCAGACATAGATAGACACTTTACACACCATTTACAGCCAGTAGAATAACTACTGCTGCTGTAGATTACTGTTCACACACATCTTACACACAAAAACGCAGGCCAGTGTGTCTGCAAGAACTCAAGGTTTTCGTATTGAGAGTAAGAGGAAGGGGTCGATGTGGCAGGTTGTTAAGACAACGCCACATCAGGGGACTAAAGGTTCTGGGACAGTGACACATAGACAGAGAGACAGGTAGAGAGGTTGACAGGGAGAGAAGGGGAGAGAGAAAGATAGCGATGTATAAAAAGGTGGATATAGATGGAGAGAGAGAAAGAACGATAGGAGAGAACAGTAAAGGTGAAGTAAAAATAAAAAGTAATCTTCCACTCTTCCAAAGACATCCCTTTCTACCAGTGGACAGTAGGCCAAAGGGGAATACAACAGAAGCATCACTATCCTATAGAGAGTTAGGGTGCAATACATCAACTAGAAGTGATCAGAGTGACATGCGGCGTACAGGGCCAATAGGGAATGAGATAGTTTCACCAATAGGGAATTGTCAGGCCAATAGGGAATAGTCAGAGTACAGTGAGAGGAGCAGTGTCAGGTAGCATGGTAATACATAGGGAGATGCTGACAGAATGTACAGTGCCGTGAAAAAGTATTTGCCACCTTTCTGATTTTCTCTATTTTTGATACTGAATGTCATCTGATCTTCAACTAAAACATATTATTAGATTAAGGGAACCTGACTTTACAAAAAACCCATGTCATCTAAAAAGTTGACTCAAGTTTGCCAAAAAGTACCCGGAAGCACTTGGATGATCATCAATACTCTTGGAAAAATGTTCTATGGACAGATGATTCAAAAGGATAACCTTTTGGGCAACATGGGTCCAATTATGCCTGGTGAAAACCAAACACTGCATTCCACAGTAAGAACCTCATACCAACGGTCAAGCATGGTGGTGGTAGTGTGATGGTTTGGGGTGGCTTTGCTGCCTCAGGACCTGGACCACTTGCTTTAATAGAAAGAACCATGAATTCTGCTGTGTATCGGAGAATTCTACAGGAGAATGTCAGGCCATCTGTCTGTGAGCTGAAGCTGAAGAGCAGCTGGGTCATGCAGCAAGACAATGATACAAAACAAACAATCAAGTCTACATGAAAATGGCTAAAAAGAAACACATTTGAAGTTTCGGAATGGCCTAGTCAAAGTCCAGACCTAATCCCAATTGAGAGGTTGTGACAGGACTTGAAATGAGCATAATGTGATGGCGCCGAAGAGGATGGCTGACGTTTTACATGCCGGTAACCAATTGAGCAATTCTGTTCACTTTTTTGCGTTGTTTGTAACTTATTTTAAAACTTATTTTGTACATAATGTTGCTGATCCGTCTCTTATGACCGAAAATAACTTCTGGACATCAGAACTGGGATGACTCACCATGAACTGGAAGAAGCTTTTTCCTTTAACAAGTCCAACGAGAAAGAAATACTGCTCTTCCGGGAAAAGGCCCAGATCCCCGTCATTTGCGCGAAGAAAAGACGGAGGAAAAGAGGATGCAGATCAGGCTGCCTTTGAGAATCCGTATGCGAGCGAGTAAACTCCCACTGCCATCAATTCTACTTGCTAACATGGAAAATAAAATCATGATCTACGATTACGGTTATCCTGTAAAAAACTGTAATATCTTATGTTACACCGAGTCGTGGCTGAACGACGACACGGATAATATAGAGCTGGAGGGTTTTTCAATGCTCCGACAGAACAGAGAAGCTACGTCTGGTAAGACGAGGGGTGGGGGTGTGTGTCTTTTTGTCAATAACAGCTGGTGCACGATGTCTAATATTAAAGAAGTCTCGAGGTATTGCTCGCCTGAGGTAGAGTACCTTATGACAAGCTGTAGACCACACTATTTACTAAGAGAGTTCTCATCTATATTATTCGTAGCCGTCTATTTACCACCACAGACCAACGCTGGCACTAAGATCGCACTCAACCAACTCTATAAAGCCATAAGCAAACAAGAAAATGCTCAACCAGAAGCGGTGCTCCTAGTGGCCGGGGACTTTAATGCAGGCAAACTTAAATCAGTTTTACAAAAATGTTGTATAATGTATAACCAGATGAGGGGAAAAAAAACTCTATACCACCTTTACTCCACACAGAGGTGCAAACAAAGCTCTCCCCTGCTCTCCATTTGGCAAATCTGACCATAATTCTATCCTCCTGATTCCTGCTTACAAGCAACAACTAAAGTTGGAAGTACTAGAAACTCTCTCAATACGGAAGTGGTCAGATGACGCGGATGCTACGCTACAGGACTGTTTTGCTAGCACAGAATGGAATATGTTCCGGGATTCATCCAATGGCATTGAGGAGTATACCACCTCAGTCATCGGCTTCATCAATAAGTGCATCAATGACGTCGTCCCCACAGTGACTGTACGTACATATCCCAGCCAGAAGCTATGGATTACAGGCAACATCCGCATCGAGCTAAATGGTAGAGCTCCACTTTCAAGGAGCGGGAGACTAATCCAGACTCTTATAAGAAATCCCACTATGCCCTCAGACGAACCATCAAACAAGATTAAGATTGACTCCTACTACACCGGCTCTGATGCTCGTCGGATGTGGCAGGGGTTGAAAACTATTACGGACTACAAAGGGAACCCCAGACGCGAGCTGCCTATTGACGTGAGCCTACCAGACTAGCTAAATGCCTTTTATGCTCGCTTCGAGGCAAGCAACACTGAAGCATGCACGAGAGCAGGTAACCTGCCCAAAGGATTACCGCCCCGTAGCACTCATGTCGGAAGACATGAAATGCTTTGAAAGGCTGGTCATGGCTCACATCAACAGCATCTTCCCGGATACCCTAGACCCGGCTACCCTGGGGCGGCAGGGTAGCCTAGTGGTTAGAGCGTTGGACTAGTAACCGAAAGGTTGCAAGTTCAAATCCCCGAGCTGACAAGGTACAAATCTGTCGTTCTGCCCCTGAACAGGCAGTTAACCCACTGTTCCTAGGCCGTCATTGAAAATAAGAATTTGTTCTTAACTGACTTGCCTAGTTAAATAAAGGTAAAATAATAAAAAATAAAAAAAAACACTCCAATTCGCATACTGCCCCAACAGATTCACAGATGACGCAATCTCAATCGCACTCCACACTGTCCTTTCCCACCTGGACAAAAGGAATACTATGTGAGAATGCTGTTCATTGACTACAGCTCTGCATTCAACACCCTAGTGCCCACAAAGCTCATCACTAAGCTAAGGACCCTGGGACGAAACACCTCCCTCTGCAACTGGATCCTGGACTTCCTGATTGTAGACTACAGGAAAAGGTGGACCTAACAGGCCCCCATTAACATCAACGGGGCTGTAGTGGAGCAGGTTGAGAGTTTCAAGTTCCTTGGTGTCCACATCATCAACGATCGATCATGGTCCAAAAACACCAAGACAGTCTTGAAGAGGGCATGACAAAACCTTTTCCCCATCAGGAGACTGAAAAGATTTGGCATGGGTCCCCAGATCCTCAAAAGGTTCTACAGCTGCACCATCGAGGGCATCCTGACCGGTTGCATCACCGACTGGAATGGCAACTACTCGGCATCAGACCGTTAGGCACTACAGAGGGTAGTGCGTATGGCCCAGTACATCACTGGGGCTAAGCTTCTTGCAATCCGGGACCTATATAATAGGCGGTGTCAGAGGAAAACCCATAAAATTGTCAAAGTTTCCAGTCACCCAAGTCATAGACTGTTTCCCCTGCTACAGCACGGCAAACGGTCCTGGAGCGCCAAGTCTAGGACCAAAAGGCTCCTTATTAACAGCTTCTACCCCCCAAGCCATAAGACTGCTGAACAACTAATCAAATGGCCACTGGACAATTACATTGACCCCCCCCCCCCCCCTCCCATTTGTATTGTACACTGCTGCTACTCGCTGTTTATTATCTATGCATAGTCACTTCACCCCTACCTACATGTACAAATGACCTCTAACTTGATCTATCCCCGCACACCGACTCGGTACCAGTACCCCCTGTATAGAATTTTTTACTTTCGTTTATTTGGTAAATATTTTCTTAACTCTTCTTGAACTGCACTGTTGGTTAAGGGCTTGTAAGTAAGCATTTCACAGTAAGGTGTACATCTGACAAATAAAGTAAAATTGTATTTTATTTGAGCAGTTCATGCTTGAAAACCCACAAATGTCGCTGAGTTACAGCAGCTCTGCATGGAAGAGTGGGCCAAAATTCCTCCACAGCGACGTGAGAGACTGATCAACAACTACAGGAAGCGTTTGGTTGGAGTCATTGCAGTGAAAGATGGCACAACCCGTTACTGAGTGAAATGGGGCAAATACTTATTCACGGCACTACATATTTGACATATTTCTGGTATTTGTACCAGTGTATGAGCCCTCAAGACACGGCCAATGAAGATTGAAGGTCTGGAGATTCACCAGCTGTTGAGCAGGAGCCAGGTCTGCCCCGTATTTTGAATAAGTGAACACAACATAGGAGTACAAAGTAGGTGAATGTGTGTCTCTCTCCTTGTGTATGTAATCCTCATCATAATGACTGTATTCATCAACATTCCTCCTCACATTATATATTTTTCCTCTCCTCTCCCTCTGTGATGCTACACTTCTCTCCTCTCCCTCTGTGATGCTACACTTCTCTCCTCTCCCTCGGTGATGCTACACTTCTCTCCTCTCCCTCTGTGATGCTACACTTCTCTCCTCTCCCTCTGTGATGCTACACTTCTCTCCTCTCCCTCTGTGATGCTACACTTCTCTCCTCTCCCTCTGTGATGCTACACTTCTCTCCTCTCCCTCTGTGATGCTACACTTCTCTCCTCTCCCTCTGTGATGCTACACTTCTCTCCTCTCCCTCTGTGATGCTACACTTCTCTCCTCTCCCTCGGTGATGCTACACTCCTCTCCTCTCCCTCGGTGATCCTACACTTCTCTCCTCTCCCTCGGTGATCCTACACTTCTCTCCTCTCCCTCGGTGATGCTACACTTCTCTCCTCTCCCTCTGTGATGCTACACTTCTCTCCTCTCCCTCTGTGATGCTACACTTCTCTCCTCTCCCTCTGTGATGCTACACTCCTCTCCTCTCCCTCTGTGATGCTACACTCCTCTCCTCTCCCTCTGTGATCCTACACTTCTCTCCTCTCCCTCGGTGATGCTACACTTCTCTCCTCTCCCTCTGTGATGCTACACTTCTCTCCTCTCCCTCTGTGATGCTACACTTCTCTCCTCTCCCTCTGTGATGCTACACTCCTCTCCTCTCCCTCTGTGATGCTACACTCCTCTCCTCTCCCTCTGTGATGCTACACTCCTCTCCTCTCCCTCGGTGATGCTACACTTCTCTCCTCTCCCTCTGTGATGCTACACTTCTCTCCTCTCCCTCTGTGATGCTACACTTCTCTCCTCTCCCTCGGTGATGCTACACTTCTCTCCTCTCCCTCGGTGATGCTACACTTCTCTCCTCTCCCTCTGTGATGCTACACTTCTCTCCTCTCCCTCTGTGATGCTACACTCCTCTCCTCTCCCTCTGTGATGCTACACTTCTCTCCTCTCCCTCTGTGATGCTACACTTCTCTCCTCTCCCTCTGTGATGCTACACTTCTCTCCTCTCCCTCTGTGATGCTACACTTCTCTCCTCTCCCTCTGTGATGCTACACTTCTCTCCTCTCCCTCTGTGATGCTACACTTCTCTCCTCTCCCTCTGTGATGCTACACTTCTCTCCTCTCCCTCTGTGATGCTACACTCCTCTCCTCTCCCTCTGTGATCCTACACTTCTCTCCTCTCCCTCGGTGATCCTACACTTCTCTCCTCTCCCTCGGTGATCCTACACTTCTCTCCTCTCCCTCGGTGATGCTACACTTCTCTCCTCTCCCTCTGTGATGCTACACTTCTCTCCTCTCCCTCTGTGATGCTACACTTCTCTCCTCTCCCTCTGTGATGCTACACTTCTCTCCTCTCCCTCTGTGATGCTACACTCCTCTCCTCTCCCTCTGTGATCCTACACTTCTCTCCTCTCCCTCGGTGATGCTACACTTCTCTCCTCTCCCTCGGTGATGCTACACTTCTCTCCTCTCCCTCTGTGATGCTACACTTCTCTCCTCTCCCTCTGTGATGCTACACTTCTCTCCTCTCCCTCGGTGATGCTACACTTCTCTCCTCTCCCTCGGTGATGCTACACTTCTCTCCTCTCCCTCGGTGATGCTACACTTCTCTCCTCTCCCTCGGTGATGCTACACTTCTCTCCTCTCCCTCTGTGATGCTACACTTCTCTCCTCTCCCTCTGTGATGCTACACTTCTCTCCTCTCCCTCTGTGATGCTACACTTCTCTCCTCTCCCTCTGTGATGCTACACTTCTCTCCTCTCCCTCTGTGATGCTACACTTCTCTCCTCTCCCTCTGTGATGCTACACTTCTCTCCTCTCCCTCGGTGATGCTACACTCCTCTCCTCGCCCTCGGTGATGCTACACTTCTCTCCCTCTTTCTTTCCCCCTTCTCTTCCTCTCGCTCTCCATCTCCATCCGCCCTCCCAGTTCATTAAGACCTTAGACACACCTCTCAAGAGTCTCAGTGTTCACAATGCAAGGCCAGCTAATGAACATGTTATGGCTGACAATTGGACGGTTAATAAACAATCCACGCCTGTTCAGAGCACACACACACTCGCACACACAATCACGGAGAAACACACACTCTACGTCAGTTTTTTTGTAAAGTTACTGTTCCACATGGAATACCAGGAGACGTTTCAGTTCAGGGAACATGAGAAAGAGGGGGAGTAGGAGCAACACTCCCTCTTCTATTATTCATCTCCCCCACCTGACACAAACCACTCATTTAGTTGTGTATTTGTGTATGTGTGTGTGCTTGCATGTGTTAATGACATGCTCATTAGGCAAAGCCCCTTTTCACACCGGAGTGAGGTGTATATGCATGTGTGTGTGAGAGTCAGAGAGAGAGAGAGAGAGATTTTAAATTGAATTGAGAGAACTGAGCAAACTAGAAGGCTACTTGGCCCTAAACAGAGAGTACACAGTGGCAGAATACCTGACCACTGTGACTGACCCAAAACTAAGGAAAACTTTGACTATGTACAGACTCAGTGAGGATAGCCTTGCTATTGAGAAAGGCCGCCGTTGGCAGACCTGGCTCTCAAGAGAAGGCAGGCTATGTGCACACTGCCCACAAAATGAGGTGGTAATTGAGCTGCACTTCCTAACCTCCTGCCCAATGTATGACCATATTAGAGACATGTATTTCCCTCAGATCACACAGATCCACAAAGAATTTGAAAACAAACCCAATTTTGATAAACTCCCATATCTATTGGGTGAAAAACGACAGTGTGCCATCACAGCAGGAAGAATCGTGTCCCGTTACCACAAGAAAAAGGCAACCAGAGAAGAACAAACACAATTGTAAATACAACCCATATTTATGTTTATTTATGTTCTCTTTTCTACTTGAACTATTTTCACATCGTTACAACACTGTATATAGACATGACATTTGAAATGTCTATTATTTTGGAACTTGTGTGAGTGTAATATTTACTGTTCACTTTTTATTGTTCATTTCACTTATGTTGATCCATTTCACCTGCTTTAGCAATGTAAACATATGTTTCCCATGCAAATAAAGCCCCTTGAATTGAATTGAGAGAGAGTGTATATGTGCGTGTGAGAGAGAGTGAGAGAGAGTGTGTTAGTGTGTGTGTATGCGCACGTGTGTACAGTGTGTTATTCTTTTAATGTCATGCCCAATGGTGAAACCCATTATTTCCAGCAGACGCCAGGTGTGAGTGAGGAATTGTGGGTTAATGTATGGATAGTCATTAT
This sequence comes from Salvelinus fontinalis, assembly GCF_029448725.1. Taxonomy (NCBI): domain Eukaryota; kingdom Metazoa; phylum Chordata; class Actinopteri; order Salmoniformes; family Salmonidae; genus Salvelinus; species Salvelinus fontinalis. The sequence goes on along the minus strand of NC_074675.1, from coordinate 15,186,287 downwards.
TCTAATTGGGCCTAGTGCCGGTTGGGAGATTCCAGGGTAAATTGATGGAGCTGGAAGTGTGTGTGTGTGTGTGTGTGTGTGTGTGTGTGTGTGTGTGTGTGTGTGTGTGTGTGTGTGTGTGTGTGTGTGTGTGTGTGTGTGTGTGTGTGTGTGTGTGTGTGTGTGTGTGTGTGTGTGTGTGTGTGAAGCCTCTCTGGGAACAGGGGAGGGAGTGGAAAGATATAATCTACACTAATGAATGGAAAACAGCACATGGAAGATAAAATAATATTCTGATGACATGTTCATTATTGCCATTTGCGCACACTTCATTTTGTAACGTTGTATCAGGGGAAGGAAACATCATCATTGATATTAGTCTAATGATTATATGTCCTGTCAGTATATTTCAATAATTAAGTACAGAGTTGATTCTAAGTTGATTCTCTTTAATAAAGTGTATTTCTAAATAACCTTTCCTCTCGGCGTGCTTAAAGTCATTTAGTTTCCAAATCCAAAAGGGTTGCCTTAGCAACACAGCGACACAGCAAAAGGCAGTAACCAGAACATTACAATATACAGTGCATTCGGAAAGTATTCATACCCCTTCACTTATTCCACATTTTGTTGTGTTACAGCCGGAATTCAAAATAGATGACATACTGTATTTATTCATCCATCTACACACAATAGCACATAATGAAAACATGTTTTTTGATATTTTAGCAAATGTATTGAAAATGAAATACATAAATATCTGATTTAGAGAAATACTCACACCCGAGTCAATACTTGGTAGAAGCACCTTTGGCAGCGATTACAGCCGTGAGTCTTTCTGGGTAAGTCTCTAAGAGCTTTCCACACCTGGATTTTGCTACATTTGCCCATTATTCTTTTCAACATTCTTCAATCTCTGTCAAAGTGGTTGCTGATCATTGCTAGACAACCATTTTCAGGTCTTGCCATAGATTTTCAGCAGACTTAGGTCAACATGTGTAACTCGGCCATTCAGGAACATTCACTGTCTTCTTGGTAAGCAACTCCAGTGGAAAGTTGGCCTTGCATTTTAGGTTACTGTCCTGCTGAAAGGTGAATTAATAGCTCAGTGTATGGTGGAAAGCAGACTGAAACAGGTTTTCCTCTAGGATTTTGCCTGTGCTTAGCTCCATTTGTAAATGTTTCATCTGGACAACTCCCCAGTCCTTAACGATTACAAGCATACCCATAACATGAACAGCCGCAACTATGCTTGAAAATATGAAGAGTGGCAGAGCTGAGGCAGACATTCATAAATAATGTATAACACTATTATTGGCCTGAAACAAAGGACTTTCTTCTGAAACTCGTCAGTCTATTCTTGTTCTGAGAAATGAAGGCTATTCCATGTGAGAAATTGACAAGAAACTGAAGATCTCATACAACGCTGTTTACTACTCCCTTCACAGAACAGCGCAAACTGGCTCTAACCAGAATAGAAAGAGGAGTGGGAGTCCCCGGTGCACAACTGAGCAAGAGGACAAGTACATTACCACACATGCATAAACTCACACATACAGACATACAAAATTGCATTTATTATCTGGGCCCCAACAGGACACACCTATTCAGGGGCATCGGGATTCACTCACAACTCACAGCACTCTGACAGGATAGGTCAGCTGTCATTGAGCCATGTCTGTTCCAATCAGATATGAAGGGGGATATGCAAAGTGAATTCCTGAACAGCGGAGGAGAGAGAGTGTGGTGGACTTAGTGTTGGTTAGCATTAGCCTGGGAAAGTGTCGGTGAGTGGTGAAGGTAGCGTTGGTTAGCACCTTAGCATGGACCAGTCTGAGCATTGGAGTTAGCATTCGTTAGCACTTTAGCCTGGACCAGTGTCTGTGAGTGGTGGAGTTAGCGTTGGTTAGCGTGTTAGCCTGGACCAGTCTGAGCATTGGAGTTAGCATTCGCTAGCGCCTGGACCAGTCTCTGTGTGTGTTGGAGGTAGCATACAATTGGTTAACGTTAGCCTGGATGTTTCAGCAGCGTTGTACAGTCTCAACGCCCCAGGGCCTTTGACACCCTAATGGGTGTGAAATCAAAACCTTAATCAGTCAGACTCCCCACCCGCACACACCCACACCCACCAATTATGAAAACTAGTTTAGCAAAATCAGAAGTCTTTCTCACAGTTACACAATCTAAAATGGTGCCTATTACCAGTCAGTTCTAGCTGAGACAGTAGACAGCAGTGTGTTTCAGCTCCAATGTTCTAAAGGGACAAGGGGCAGAGGCAGGTCTGTCTGCTGATTGGCCGGTACTAGGAGTGAAGTGACCTGGGTAATGGCAGGGCGGAGACGTTCCCTGTCGGCTCGTTAGTAAGTACCTGGCAGAAGGTCACTCCACTATCCTCTCTCACTCTGCCGCTCTCTATAACTCTCGCTCTCCCTGTCACTCTTACTCTCCATCTTTCTCTTTCACTTTCTCTCTGTCAGTCACGCTGCCTCCCTTGCAACTTCTCTTTACTTAATTATTTTTTTCCTCTAATTCTCTCTCTCACTGAAACTCCATTGCCCTCTCTCCCTCTCATCCACTATCCATCTCCCTCTCATCCACTATCCATCTCCCTCTCATCCACTATCCATCTCCCGCTCACCCACTATCCATCTCCCGCTCACCCACTATCCATCTCCCGCTCACCCACTATCCATCTCCCGCTCACCCACTATCCATCTCCCGCTCACCCACTATCCATCTCCCGCTCACCCACTATCCATCTCCCGCTCACCCACTATCCATCTCCCGCTCACCCACTATCCATCTCCCGCTCACCCACTATCCATCTCCCGCTCACCCACTATCCATCTCCCGCTCACCCACTATCCATCTCCCGCTCACCCACTATCCATCTCCCTCTCACCCACTATCCATCTCCCTCTCACCCACTATCCATCTCCCTCTCACCCACTATCCATCTCCCGCTCACCCACTATCCATCTCCCGCTCACCCACTATCCATCTCCCGCTCACCCACTATCCATCTCCCGCTCACCCACTATCCATCTCCCGCTCACCCACTATCCATCTCCCGCTCACCCACTATCCATCTCCCGCTCACCCACTATCCATCTCCCGCTCACCCACTATCCATCTCCCGCTCACCCACTATCCATCTCCCGCTCACCCACTATCCATCTCCCGCTCACCCACTATCCATCTCCCGCTCACCCACTATAGATCTCCCGCTCACCCACTATAGATCTCCCGCTCACCCACTATCCATCTCCCTCTCACCCACTATCCATCTCCCTCTCACCCACTATCCATCTCCCTCTCACCCACTATCCATCTCCCTCTCACCCACTATCCATCTCCCTCTCACCCACTATCCATCTCCCTCTCACCCACTATCCATCTCCCTCTCACCCACTATCCATCTCCCTCTCACCCACTATCCATCTCCCTCTCACCCACTATCCATCTCCCTCTCACCCACTATCCATCTCCCTCTCACCCACTATCCATCTCCCTCTCACCCACTATCCATCTCCCTCTCACCCACTATCCATCTCCCTCTCACCCACTATCCATCTCCCTCTCACCCACTATCCATCTCCCTCTCACCCACTATCCATCTCCCTCTCACCCACTATCCATATCCATCTCACCCACTATCCATCTCATCCACTATCCATCTCATCCACTATCCATCTCATCCACTATCCATCTCATCCACTATCCATCTCATCCACTATCCATCTCATCCACTATCCATCTCATCCACTATCCATCTCATCCACTATCCATCTCATCCACTATCCATCTCCCTCTCACCCACTATCCATCTCCCTCTCACCCACTATCCATCTCCCTCTCACCCACTATCCATCTCCCTCTCACCCACTATCCATCTCCCTCTCACCCACTATCCATCTCCCTCTCACCCACTATCCATCTCCCTCTCACCCACTATCCATCTCCCTCTCACTCACTATCCATCTCCCTCTCACCCACTATCCATCTCCCTCTCACCCACTATCCATCTCCCTCTCACCCACTATCCATCTCCCTCTCACCCACTATCCATCTCCCTCTCACCCACTATCTATCTCCCTCTCACCCACTATCTATCTCCCTCTCACCCACTATCTATCTCCCTCTCACCCACTATCTATCTCCCTCTCACGCACTATCTATCTCCCTCTCACCCACAATCTATCTCCCTCTCACCCACAATCTATCTCCCTCTCACCCACAATCTATCTCCCTCTCACCCACTATCTATCTCCCTCTCACCCACTATCTATTCCCTCAACATCTCACTCTCATCCACTATCCATCTCCCTCTCATCCACTATCCATCTCCCTCTCACCCACTATCCATCTCCCTCTCACCCACTATCCATCTCCCTCTCACCCACTATCCATCTCATCCACTATCCATCTCATCCACTATCCATCTCATCCACTATCCATCTCATCCACTATCCATCTCATCCACTATCCATCTCATCGACTATCCATCTCATCCACTATCCATCTCATCCACTATCCATCTCCCTCTCACCCACTATCTATCTCCCTCTCACCCACTATCTATTCCCTCAACATCTCACTCTCATCCACTATCCATCTCCCTCTCATCCACTATCCATCTCCCTCTCACCCACTATCCATCTCCCTCTCACCCACTATCCATCTCCCTCTCACTCACTATCCATCTCATCCACTATCCATCTCATCCACTATCCATCTCATCCACTATCCATCTCATCCACTATCCATCTCATCCACTATCCATCTCATCCACTATCCATCTCATCGACTATCCATCTCATCCACTATCCATCTCATCCACTATCCATCTCCCTCTCACCCACTATCCATCTCCCTCTCACCCACTATCCATCTCCCTCTCACCCACTATCCATCTCCCTCTCACCCACTATCCATCTCCCTCTCACCCACTATCCATCTCCCTCTCACCCACTATCCATCTCCCTCTCACCCACTATCCATCTCCCTCTCACCCACTATCTATCTCCCTCTCACCCACTATCTATCTCCCTCTCACCCACTATCTATCTCCCTCTCACCCACTATCTATCTCCCTCTCACCCACTATCTATCTCCCTCTCACCCACTATCTATCTCCCTCTCACCCACTATCTATCTCCCTCTCACCCACAATCTATCTCCCTCTCACCCACTATCTATCTCCCTCTCACCCACTATCTATCTCCCTCTCACCCACTATCTATTCCCTCAACATCTCCCTCTCACCCACTATCCATCTCCCTCTCACCCACTATCCATCTCCCTCTCACCCACTATCCATCTCCCTCTCACCCACTATCCATCTCACCCACTATCCATCTCACCCACTATCCATCTCACCCACTATCCATCTCATCCACTATCCATCTCCCTCTCACTCACTATCCATCTCCCTCTCACCCACTATCCATCTCCCTCTCACCCACTATCCATCTCCCTCTCACCCACTATCCATCTCCCTCTCACCCACTATCCATCTCCCTCTCACCCACTATCCATCTCCCTCTCACCCACTATCCATCTCCCTCTCACCCACTATCTATCTCCCTCTCACCCACTATCTATCTCCCTCTCACCCACTATCTATCTCCCTCTCACGCACTATCTATCTCCCTCTCACCCACAATCTATCTCCCTCTCACCCACAATCTATCTCCCTCTCACCCACAATCTATCTCCCTCTCACCCACAATCTATCTCCCTCTCACCCACAATCTATCTCCCTCTCACCCACAATCTATCTCCCTCTCACCCACAATCTATCTCCCTCTCACCCACTATCTATCTCCCTCTCACCCACTATCTATTCCCTCAACATCTCACTCTCATCCACTATCCATCTCCCTCTCACCCACTATCCATCTCCCTCTCACCCACTATCCATCTCCCTCTCACCCACTATCCATCTCCCTCTCACCCACTATCCACTATCCATCTCATCCACTATCCATCTCATCCACTATCCATCTCATCCACTATCCATCTCATCCACTATCCATCTCATCCACTATCCATCTCATCCACTATCCATCTCATCCACTATCCATCTCATCCACTATCCATCTCCCTCTCATCCACTATCCATCTCCCTCTCATCCACTATCCATCTCCCTCTCATCCACTATCCATCTCCCTCTCATCCACTATCCATCTCCCTCTCATCCACTATCCATCTCCCTCTCATCCACTATCCATCTCCCTCTCACCCACTATCCATCTCCCTCTCACCCACTATCCATCTCCCTCTCACCCACTATCCATCTCCCTCTCACCCACTATCCATCTCCCTCTCACCCACTATCCATCTCCCTCTCACCCACTATCCATCTCCCTCTCACCCACTATCCATCTCCCTCTCACCCACTATCTATCTCCCTCTCACCCACTATCTATCTCCCTCTCACCCACTATCTATCTCCCTCTCACCCACTATCTATCACCCTCTCACCCACTATCTATCTCCCACTCACCCACTATCTATCTCCCTCTCACCCACTATCTATTCCCTCAACATCTCACTCTCATCCACTATCCATCTCCCTCTCATCCCCCATCCATCTCCCTCTCATCCCCCATCCATCTCCCTCTCATCCCCCATCCATCTCCCTCTCATCCCCATCCATCTCCCTCTCATCCCCCATCCATCTCCCTCTCATCCCCCATCCATCTCCCTCTCATCCCCCATCCATCTCCCTCTCATCCCCCATCCATCTCCCTCTCATCCCCCATCCATCTCCCTCTCATCCCCCATCCATCTCCCTCTCATCCCCCATCCATCTCCCTCTCATCCCCCATCCATCTCCCTCTCATCCCCCATCCATCTCCCTCTCATCCACTATCCATCTCCCTCTCATCCACTATCCCTCTCATCCACTATCCCTCTCATCCACTATCCCTCTCATCCACTATCCCTCTCATCCACTATCCCTCTCATCCACTATCCCTCTCATCCACTATCCCGCTCATCCACTATCCCGCTCATCCACTATCCCTCTCATCCACTATGCCTCTCATCCACTATGCCTCTCATCCACTATCCCTCTCATCCACTATCTATATCCATCCACATCTCCCTCTCATCCACTATCTCCCTCAACATCTCCCTCTCATCCAATATATCTCATTCAACATCTCCCCTCTCATCCACTATCTATCTCATTCAACATCTCCCTCTCATCCCCTATCCATCTCCCTCAACATCTCCCTCTCATCCACTATCCATCTCCCTCCACATCTCCCTCTCACCCACTATCTCCCGCAACATCTCTCTCAACATCCACTACCTCCCTCAACATATCCCTCTCATCCACTATCCATCTCCCTCAACATCTCCCTCTCATCCACTATCCATCTCCCTCCACATCTCCCTCTCATCCACTATCTCCCGCAACATCTCTCTCAACATCCACTACCTCCCTCAACATCTCCCTCTCATCCACTATCTCTCATTCAACATCTCCCCTCACATCCCCTATCCATCTCCATCAACATTTCCCTCTCATCCACTATCCATCTCCCTCTCATCCACTATCCATCTCCCTCTCATCCACTATCCATCTCCCCCACATCTCCCTCTCATCCACTATCTCTCATTCAACATCTCCCCTCTCATCCACTATCTCTCTCATCCCCTATCCATCTCCCTCTCATCCCCCATCTATCTCCCTCTCATCCCCCATCTATCTCCCTCTCATCCCCCATCTATCTCCCTCTCATCCCCCATCTAGCTCCCTCTCATCCCCCATCTAGCTCCCTCTCATCCCCCATCTAGCTCCCTCTCATCCCCCATCTAGCTCCCTCTCATCCCCCATCTAGCTCCCTCTCATCCCCCATCTAGCTCCCTCTCATCCCCCATCTAGCTCCCTCTCATCCCCCATCTAGCTCCCTCTCATCCCCCATCTAGCTCCCTCTCATCCCCCATCTAGCTCCCTCTCATCCCCCATCTAGCTCCCTCTCATCCCCCATCTAGCTCCCTCTCATCCCCCATCTAGCTCCCTCTCATCCCCCATCTAGCTCCCTCTCATCCCCCATCTAGCTCCCTCTCATCCCCCATCTAGCTCCCTCTCATCCCCCATCCAGCTCCCTCTCATCCCCCATCCAGCTCCCTCTCATCCCCTATCCAGCTCCCTCTCATCCCCTATCCAGCTCCCTCTCATCCCCTATCCAGCTCCCTCTCATCCCCTATCCAGCTCCCTCTCATCCCCTATCCAGCTCCCTCTCATCCCCTATCCAGCTCCCTCTCACCCCCTATCTATCTCCCTCTCATCCCCTATCTATCTTCCTCAAAATCTCCCTCTCAGTCCCATTAAAGCACTTAGTCTTTCACCGTCTATCTCTTGTCTTTCCACTCTCCCTTACACAATCTGCCGCCAAACCAAACAGAGATAATCACAGTTCATTGATCATGGTGTGTGTGTGTGTGTGTGTGTGTGTGTGTGTGTGTGTGTGTGTGTGTGTGTGTGTGTGTGTGTGTGTGTGTGTGTGTGTGTGTGTGAGCAGCACGGTCTGTAAACACAACCCCAGCGGATCAGTGATTGATGTTTTTTTTAAATGTTTTATTTCACCTTTATTTAACTAGGCAAGTCAGTTAAGAACCAATTCTTATTTACAATGACGGCCTAGGAACAGTGGGTTAACTGCCTTGTTCAGGGGCAGAACAACAGATTTTTACCTTGTCAGCTCAGGGATTCAATCCATCAACCTTTTGGTTACTGGCCCAACGCTCTAACCACTAGGCTACCTGCCATGTCTACTTCCCTACTAACAGATTCATGAACTTTAAATGGCAAAGTGATTGTGTGTGTGGGTGTGTGTGTGCATGCACATGTGTTCGCCTGCTTGACTGACAAAACGGAGACGCTGAGACACTTATTATATCAAATCACACACATAACCCCCCCCTCCACATTTTGTTACATTACAGCCTTATTCTAAAATTGATTCAATTGTTTTTTTCCCTCATCAATCTACACACAATACCCCATCATGACAAAGCAAAAACAAGTTTTTCCAACATTTATCTAATTTATTATTTTTTATTAACCCAACTTAAATATTACTTTGACATAAGGATTCATACTCTTTAACGCAGTACTCTGTTGAAGTACCTTTGGCAGCGATTACAGCCTCAAGTCTTCTTGGGTATGACGCTACAAGCTTGGCACACCTGTATTTGGGGAGTTTCTTCCATTCTTCTCTGCAGATCCTCTCAAGCTCTGTCAGGTTGGATGGGGAGCGTCGCTGCACAGCTATTTTCAGGTCGATCGGGTTCAAGTCCAGGCTCTGGCTGGGCCACTCAAGGACATTCACAGACTTGTCCCAAAGCCACTACAGCATTGTCTTGGCTGTGTGCTGCCACCACCATGCTTCACAGTGGGATAGTATAGGCCAGCTGATGAGTGGTGCCTGGTTTCCTCCAGACGCTTGGCATTCAGGCCAAAGAGTTCAATCTTGGTTTCATCAGACCAGAGAATCTTGTTTCTCATGGTCTGAGAGTCTTTAGGCCTTTTAACAAATGGCCCTTCCCCCCCGATTGGTCAGTTTGGGCGGGCGGCCAGCTCTAGGAAGAGTCTTGGTGGTTCCAAACTTCTCCCATTTAAGAATGATTGAGGCCACTGTGTTCTTGGGGACCTTTAATGCTGCAGACATTTTTTGGTACCCTTCCCCAGATCTGTGCCTTGACAATCCTGTCTCGGAGCTCTAGAGTCAATTCCTTCGACCTCATGGCTTGGTTTTTGCTCTGACATGCACTGTCAACTGTGGACCTTATATAGACAGGTGTGTGCCTCTCCAAATCATGTCAAATCAGTTGAATTGACCACAGGTGGACTCCAATCAAGTTGTAGAAACATCTCAATGATGATCGATGGAAACAGGATGCACCTGAACTCAATTTCGAGTCTCATAGCAAAGGGTCTGAATAGATATGGAAAATAAGGTATTTCTGTTTTTATTTTGAATACATTTGCAAAAAATTCTAAAAAACAATTTTCACTTTGTAATTAAGGGGTATTATTGTGTGTACATTGATGAGGGAAAAATTTATTTAATACATTTTAGAATAAGGCTGTAACGCAACAAAATGTGGTAAAAGTGAAGGGGTCTGAATACTTTCCGATGCCCTCTCTTCCATGAATACAGAGTGGCTTCAGTCAACGACAGCAATCACATTTTATTAGTCACATGCGCCGAATACAACATGTGAAGACCTTAGTGAAATGCTTACTTACGAGCCCCTAACCAACAATGCAGTTTAAAAAAACATGGATAAGAATAAGAGATTAAAGTAACAAGTAATTAAAGAGCATCAGTAAAATAACAATAGTGAGACTATATACAGGGGGGAACCGATACAGAGTCAATGTGCGGGGGCACCGGTTCGTTGAGGTAATATGTACATGTAGGTAGATTTATTAATGTGACTATGCATAGATGACAACAGAGAGTAGCAGAGGTGTAAAAGGGGTGGAATGAAAATAGTCCAGGTGGCCATTTGATTAGATGATCAAGCGTCTTATGGCTTGGGGTTAGAAGTTGTTGAGAAGCCTCTTGGATCTAGACTTGGCGCTCTGGTACCACTTGTCGTGCGGTAGCAGAGAGAACAGTCTATGACTAGGGTGGCTGGAGTCTTTGACAATTTTCAGGGCCTTCCTCTGACACCGCCTGGTATAGAGGTCCTGGGTGGCAGGAAGCTTGGCCCCAGTGATGTACAGGGCCATACACACTACCCTCTGTAGTGCCTTGCGGTCAGAGGCCGAGCAGTTGCCATACCAGGCAGTGATGCAACCAGTCAGGATGCTCTTGATGGTGCAGCTGTATAACCTTTTGAGGATCTGAGGACCCATGCCAAATCTTTTCAGTCTCCTGAGGGGGAATATGTTTTGTTGTGCCCTCTTCACGCCGTGCCCTCTTATCTGCATACCATGCTTCTACATCCACTCAACCTCTCTATGTCGCCTATATCTACGTCTAATCTATAGTATGCACTTATCACACTCTGCCGTGTGTCTGTCTGTTTGAGATGGGGAGCGTGTGTGTGTTCACACGTTAGTGTGTAACTGTGTTATCTCCAATACTTCCAGGTATAACCAGTGTCTCATCTGGACATGGTAGATCACTGGAGCTGGAGAGAGAGACTGGCAGCACAACAGGAGATAGAAGACTAAGGTTTATCAGGGAAATGTCTCAAGGAAGGCATCAAAGGTCTACATACATGTGTGCGAGCGAGCACACACACAAGGTCTCAATATCCCTGATAACCAGCCCACGCTATCTGTGCATCACCAGTGTGTTTGGAGAGAGAGAAGACATCAAACAGTCTGAGAAATGAACCAGAGGGGAGGGAGAGAGAAAAGGACAGAACGAGAGATTGGGATGGAGGAGCAGTCAGGTAACTCGAGATCCAAGGGGTTATCCAACGTTGGAAATTGCTCCCAATGATGAACCAGACTTGTGAAGGTCTAGAATTTTTTTCTGAGGTCTTGGCTGATTTCTTTTGATTTTCCTATGATGTCAAGCAAAGAGACACTGAGTTTGAAGGTAGGCCTTGAAATACATCCGCAGGTACACCTCCAATTGACTCAAATGATGTCAATTAGCCTATCAGTATTTTCTAAAGCCATGACATTTTCTGGAATTTTCCAAGCTGTTTAAAGGAACAGTCAACTTAGTGTATGTAAACTTCTGACCCACTGGAATTGTGATACAGTGAATTATAAGTGAAATAATCTGTCTGTAAACAATTGTTGGAAAAATTACTTGTGTCATGCACAAAGTAGATGTCCTACCTGACTTGCCAAAACTGTAGTTTGTTAACAACAATACATTTGTGGAGTGGTTGAAAAAAAAGTTCTAATGACTCTAACCTAAGTGTATGTAAACTTCCGACTTCAACTGTATATGTGTGTGTGTATGTATATACACTGCTCAAAAAAATAAAGGGAACACTTAAACAACACAATGTAACTCCAAGTCAATCACACTTCTGTGAAATCAAACTGTCCACTTAGGAAGCAACACTGATTGACAATAAATTTCACATGCTGTTGTGCAAATGGAATAGACAAAAGGTGGAAATTATAGGCAATTAGGCACATTTGTGGCCTGCTGGAGGTCATTTTGCAGGGCTCTGGCAGTGCACCTCCTGGCACAAAGGCAGAGGTAGCGGTCCTGCTGCTGGGTTGTTGCCCTCCTACGGCCTCCTCCACGTCTCCTGATGTACTGGCCTGTCTCCTGGTAGCGCCTCCATGCTCTGGACACTACGCTGACAGACACAGCAAACCTTTTTGCCACAGCTCACATTGATGTGCCATCCTGGATGAACTGCACTACCTGAGCCACTTGTGTGGGTTGTAGACTCCAGCTCATGCTACCACTAGAGTGAGAGCACCGCCAGCATTCAAAAGTGACCAAAACATCAGCCAGGAAGCATAGGAACTGAGAAGTGGTCTGTGGTCACCACCTGCAGAATCACTCCTGTTTTGGGGGGTGTCTTGCTAATTCCACCTTTTGTCTATTCCATTTGCACAACAGCATGTGAAATTTATTGTCAATCAGTGTTGCTTCCTAAGTGGACAGTTTGATTTCACAGAAGTGTGATTGACTTGGAGTTACATTGTGTTGTTTAAGTGTTCCCTTTATTTTTTTGAGCAGTGTATGTAGAAGCAACTTGCCTACCCCCCCCCCCAAACATGAGGTGTGTCATGTGTTTACTTTATCACTTTACACACACACACACACACACACACACACACAAACACACACACACACACACACACACACACACACACACACACACACGGCTTAGCAGTGAAGTCAGACATTTAGCCAGTGGGGTGTAGGAACAGCGGTACGGCCTCAAGTCTTCAGATCATTGAGATGATAACACCCCTGACAAAGACTTACAGACAGACACACACCACAAATCTCCCCTCTTATCTTCTCATCCCTTTGTCATATCCCTCCTTTTTTCTGTTCCTGTCTTCTCCCGTCAGAGATCAAGAGTTTTGGGGGATCTAACATGGCCAGATGGCAGAACAGATCAGAAAAGAGAATAAAGAACGACAAGAACAAAAGGTATTCACATCGTGACATGAGCCGATACCCTTTTCTGACATGGTGGTGATCTTGGATGTCGGACAAAATCCCCTTAGATACTGATCTAATGTCTGTTTTTCTGTTCCCTCCCTTACGGTTACAATTAGAATTTAGGGAGGGTAAGCTGATCCTAGATCTGTTCCCAAGGGCACCAGTTTTTATTTAGACATTTTTATTTTACCTTTATTTAACTAGGCAAGTAAGTTAAGAACAAATTCTTATTTACAATGACGGCCTACACTGGTCAAACCCGGACGACACTGGGCCAATTGTGCGCTTCCCTATGGGACTCCCAATCACGGCCGGTTGTGATACAGCCAGTGTTTAAGCTCTATTGACTACACAGACTGTATTACACAACAAATGAGCCAGAGGGAGCAATGATATGAAAATAAATAAAGTTTCAAGAATGAATCATGGAATCTAATACTCTAGCTTGTTATTAGGCTGGTGCATATGCTGCTCTTTAATTGTGTATTTCACTCTGAGAACACACAGCAGTAGCAGGGAATGCCTGCTAAATATAAATATGCAAATGTAAACATTTAAAATAGACAATGTGTGCATGTTGGGGTCGGGGGGGGTCAATGTGTGTTTGTGAGAGAGGTAGATAATGAAATCTGCTGCAGCAACCGTAAACTCCTGTGTGTGTGATACTAGCATCACACTGCACTGGCAAAACGAGGAGAGAGAAAGAGAGATACAGAGAGAGTGAAAGAGAGAGATACAAAGAGAGAGAGAGAAATACAGAGAGAGAGAGAGAGAGAGAAAGAGAGATACAAAGAGAGAGAGAAATACAGAGAGATAGAGAGAGAAAGAGAGAGAAATACAAAGAGAGAGATGAGAGAGAGAAAGAAAGACAGATGAGAGAGAAAGAAAAAGAGAGATGAGAGAGAAAGAAAAAGAAAGATGAGAGAGTTACAAAGAGAGGGAGAAAGCAAGAGAGAGGTTGTCATTGCGACATGATACATTGAATAAAAACATTACTGTTCTAGAATTGCATATTCTTCCAATGTGAAAGACCTATTACCTTCTGCTAAGATCACTTTAGAGGTCACAGCTATTTGTGGTCCCACATCCCTACACAGCTTCACTCAACCAAATACACCATTCACCTTGTGTGTGTGTGTGTGTGTATGTGTGTGGGGCGCGGGGGAGGTTTACATTATGTGGCTCACCTGTGGGCGGATGACTCTGTCAATGCTCTTCAGGGCAGTGTCTGGGGAAGGGGGAGAGCAGTCTGGAGTAGGCCCTGTCGGTGAGGAGCTGTTCCTATGGTTACACAGCTCCGGCTCAGTCACCGTCACCTGGGGAGAGTGGCCTTGAAAGAGAGACAGAGGCAAGAGAAGGGGGGTAGATTTAATTAAGCCTGGATCAAATGAAGAGCAATCCAAACAGAGAGATAGAACAGCAGGTATCCATGGAGGGTCAAGGCTGCAATGCATTTCCACTGGAGTTCGTTCAGATGTGAACCTCAGATGTGGCAGCTGCCATGTGTGCTCAAATGGCCAACCTTACACTGAGCACATCTTTCTTTCTGTCTTAAATGTCTCACACATGATATAACACACACACCAGTGGCGTGCCGTGGGCCTGGGGCCTGGGCCTTCAGTGAGGTCCTACACAGTCCCACCCGAATTAATCCACCTCTTATTACCATCATTATGATGCCATGGCTCTAGACACTATACATTTAGACAGAAACGCAGTATAACCAGGCTTTGCATCACCTTGAAATTGACATTTTTATTCAGAGAATTGCAGGGGAAGAGTACAATACAGTACAGTTCAACTAATAGGCAAGAACATAGTCGAGTGCAACAGAGTTATATTAATATTCTTCTTCTATCCATTTCTGGTCCACAAACTTTGAGCTTTAAGTCCCCAAAAAAATAAATACAGTGTGTTCACTAAACAGCGCATTGTCGCACCCAAAGCAGTTTCACCGTGATGATAAAGACACATAACTATTCACTGAAAATAAAAGAAAGAAAACAAATAATTTGCAACATAGGCTATTTGCCATTTTATTGTGTTAATATATAGGCTATTTAATATTAACGAAATAAAATGCGAAACATACATACACATTTAATAAAAAATAAAATGCATTGTATGCCTAATCACCAAAGACTGATTATTTGAACACAAAATCCTTCCTCCTTTCTTTCTTCAAGAAGACTTCAATGACTCTGTTGTACAGTCTATCTGTGCGTTTTAGTTCCACCAATAAGTCCTTTTCTATCGACATGGAGGCTAATGCTGAAAGCCGAGTCTGTCCGGTAGCATTTCTGGAATACGTTTTGATTCGCTTTAAGGCCGAGAATGACCGCTCGACAGAAGCCGTGGACACAGTGATAGTCACTGTCACACATGCCAATGTGTAAAGTTGCCCCATGTCCTCATTTAGATGTTTCTGCTTAAGGAAATCAAGGAGATCAGAGGGACTTTTCCCTTCAAAATCAGTCATAGCATACATTACAGTCAGTTCTGTTTTTAGCTTGGATAGGTCGAACAGTGTTCCGTGACTCTCTGTTAAGCTGGAGAAGGCTGTTTGCGGGAATTTTTTCCGGTAGGTCTTAAAACCTGTCTAGCCCCGGGGTGCCGCTAGCGGCACACCCCCCCCACCCCCACTGAAAAGGCAGTGCCGCGAAATTCAAAAAAAAAATATTTTTTAAATATTTAACTTTCACACATTAAAGTCCAATACAGCTAATGAAAGACACAGATCTTGTGAATCCAGCCAACATGTCCGATTTTTAAAATGTTTTACAGGGAAGACACAATATGTAAAGATGTAAATCTATTAGCTAAACACATTAGCATAATCCACCATTTTTTCTTTGTCCACCAACACCAGTAGCTATCACCAATTCGGCTAAACTAAGATATTGATAGCCACCAACCAAGAAAAAACCTCCTCAGATGACAGTCTGATAACATATTTATGGTATAGGATAGGTTTTGTTAGAAAAATGTGCATATTTCAGGTAGATGTCATAGTTTACAATTGCACCCACCGTCACAAATGGACTAGAATAATTACAATGAGCAACGTGTTTACCTAACTACTAATCATCAAACATTTCGTAAAAATACACAGCATACACTAATCGAAAGACACCGATCCTGTGAATACAGACAATATTTCAGATTTTCTAAGTGTCTTACAGCGAAAACACAATAAATCGTTATATTAGCATAGCACATGTGCAAACATTACCCCAGCATTGATTCTAGCCAAAGAGAGCGATAACGTAAACATCGCTAAAATATATTAATTTTTTCACTAACCTTCTCAGAATTCTTCAGATGACACTCCTGTAACATCACATTACAACATACATATACAGTTTGTTCGAAAATGTGCATATTTAGCCACCAAAATCATGGTTAGACAATGAGAAAAGTAGCCCAGCTGGTCAGAAAATGTTCGTGCGCCATATTAGACAGTGATCTAGTCGTATACATAAATACTCATAAACGTGACTAAAAAATATAGGGTGGACAGCGATTGATAGACAATTTAATTCTTAATACAATCGCGGAATTACATTTTTTAAATTATCCTTACTTTTCAATACAGTTTGCGCCAAGCGAAGCTAAGTAAAAAAAAATGGCGTCCTAAGCCACTAACATTTATCGACAGAAACACGATTTATCATAATAAATTGTTCCTACTTTGAGCTGTTCTTCCATCAGAATCTTGGTCAAAGAATCCTTTCTTGGGTCTAATCGTCTTTTGGTCGAAAGCTGTCCTCTTGCCATGCAGAAATGCACATTGCGTTCGGCATGAACTGGAACGGTGCCCAGAGATTATGTTTTTAACTCCTATAACGAGTAAAAATATGACCGGAGAAATATAACTGGCTACACTAATGCTTGGAAAAACAGTAGTTCGGTATCCTCCGCGCGCATGACGCACCAAGAAAAGAGTTCCTACCTACAGGGTTTTTTCATTTATAGTGGCTGTGATTGGGCAATCGATACCATTCAAATCGTCATCACGTAAAGGCATCCAGGGGAAGACGTAAGCAGTGTCCGTATACTCATAGGAATAACAGTGGCCTTAAAACTGACTCCAGAACAGGGGCCAAAATGTGTGAAATCTGACTCCATGTCAGGGAAATTGCTGTAGAATGAGTTTTGTTCCACTTAGAGACAAAATTTCAACGCCTATAGAAACTATAGACTGTTTTCTATCCAATAATAATAATAATATGCATATTGTACGATCAAGAATTTTGTAGGAAGCCGTTTCAAAAATTACACGATTTCCATAAATAGTGACAACAGCACCTCCTATCCTTAAAGTGCTGGGGGTCCAGAAGGGAGAGAAACATTCATTTTTCGTGGTCTTGAAACCTGTTTCGTATCTGGCAAAGAATGTTGCCCAGAATATTGCTGTGGAGTTGTTGATAGTATGTGCGAGGGTCTCCTTGTGCTGGGCCTCTGCGTGCGCTGGGTGAACTTGAGATGCGCGCTGTGTCATCTAGATTTGACTGAACCTGCGCCTCTCTAGCTCAACTGTGTCACAAAACTCATTCACCCTTGTCAGGCGGAATTGTACATCCAAAGTTTGTTTCTGTAGAATTCCAAAAACCACATCCGAATAATTAAAAATCCCATTGAATGTTTCAAGCAAAAAACAAAACTCAAAATCATCCAAATGTGCATTAAATCCATCAGCCATAAGCACAGTATCCCCGTCATGGTCATCATGATGTTCCATTAAATCCATCAGCCATAAGCACAGTATCCCCGTCATGGTCATCATGATGTTTCATTAAATCCATCAGCCATAAGCACAGTATCCCCGTCATGGGCATCATGATGTTCCATTAAATCCATCAGCCATAAGCACAGTATCCCCGTCATGGTCATCATGATGTTCCAGTAAGTGGTTAAACAGCTCCTTTAGGGCAACTCTCTTTTCAAAGACTGCATTGACCAATCTAGATGTATATTGCCACCTCGTTGGTGCAACCTTAGGAAGACGACGCTTGCAGATGTCATCCAGCAGTTGCGTGCGCTTAGGGGATCGTGAGAAAAATGCTGCAAGGCCATTGAGGTTGGCAAAGAAGACCTTGCATTCTTTAAGCTTTGAGGCTCCTTGAGTCAGTACTAAATTTAGTCGATGTGCATAGCAGTGAATGAATAAGGCCATCGGTGCCCTCTCCTTAACTTTAGCCTGCACCCCATTGAGTCCAGATGCCATGACTGCTGCGCCATCAAAACACTGTGCCACAACTTAATCAGACTACAGTCATTTTCCTCCAAGAAACGGAAAATAAGAGCGGCAATGTCATCAGCTCGCTTGCCGCTTGTCACATCTTCAAATCGGATAAATCGCTCCTTGACTCCTGTGTCCGTCACATAACGCAGGACGAGTGAGAGCTGTGCTGCATTTCCCACATCTGTTGTCTCGTCCACCATAACAGCAACAAAGGGAGCTTTTTTAATCTCCATTTTGATCTCTTCTCCCATCACTTCAGCAATAGCATAAATTAGGTCATTTTGTATTTTGCCTGACGTCCCAATGAACACTTTGTTAGTGGACTGGTGGTATTGTAAATCTGTGTTGCTTTCAGAAAGAAAAGAAAGAAGCTCCACGTAGTTCCCTTTGTTTGTGGAGTCAGCACTTTCATCGTGTCCCCTAAATGAAAGTTCCTGTTTACCCAAAAACATGACACAATCAATGAGTCTCTTCAATATTTCCCTATTTTTCTTCACCTTTTCATTGTGCAGCTCCGTTGCCCTGCGCTCTTGTTCGTTGAGCTGTAGATCCACTTGGGTGTCCCCAAAAGTTTTCAAAAGCACCATTGCTTGTAAGTGCCCAGCCGTACTTTGGTGTCTCATTGCTGCCTTGGTTGGACAACTCAAGTTTGCAAAGCCAGTGTGGCTCCAAACACCAAATCGATCACTTGCAAATAATAGGCATTCCCAGCAGTACAGTTTGCAGTGCTTCTCGGAGCCTGTGAGCCATTGATAGCGCTCGTAGTTGGAACTTTGAAAGTGGCGAACTAACCCCTTTCCCGCCTGTGACAGGCTTTGTAGCGTCGGCGTCGGGCGACCTCTCCTTACAATGTCTAACTTTTCTTGAAAAGTTCGTTTTGAGAATGGCGTTATAATTATATCCTCGACCAAATCGATATATTCTCCTCCTTCCGCCATTGTGGGTTGAAAAAACAGCTTAGTAGTACGCAAATTAATTTGTTTATTAAATTCAGTTTCCTAGTTCTGAGGTTCTGCATAGACCTGCCCATAGGACCTGCCTCTCAATATTGGTAATCCAATCAAAAGACGTGCACGCACTACGCCTGCTAGCTGGCTCCTGTGTAACACTGGAGCCAGCCAGCAGGCGTACAATAGCCAACTCTAAAGCTGATTGGTTGACACTAAATTTTCATTTCCATTCACTTTAAGCTACAAGCGCCCGCACTGTTGACTCTGAAGGCCTGAGGGCAGATTTTAGAACCTGGCAACACATGATGACTGAATATGATTGGATAAAAGATCTAACATAAAGACCAGCCCTCCAAATCTCAACCTGGGGCTGGAAGCAGTGCAACCAAGAGGAAAGCTATGAAATGAAGAGTATAACTCTTACTCTGGGGAATAATTTAAAACATATATGTGGGAAAAAATATTTTAAAAATATATATATTCTGATGATATTTAGGCCAGCAGAGAAGGCCCACCACTGACGGCCCACCACTGACACACACACACACACACACACACACACACACACACACACACACACACACACACACACACACACACACACACACACACACACACACACACACACACACACACACACACACACACATACACCTCTGAAGGAGTGAGAGAGGAAAGAGTGGCCTGACGAGGACTCCGATGTCAGAGTTGATTTCCCCAGTGTGTGATCAGTTAGGGAGAAAATAAGAAACTGAGAGGGAGGAGAGGAAAGAGAGGGAGGGGAAACGAGTACAGAGGGTGGACAGAATCTAATTTCTCACCCACATTAAGGGGAAAAACCATCAATTTCAATCACCAGCCAACCAGAGAGACGTACACACGCTCCCCACAAGTGTGTGTGTGTATGTGTGTCCGTGCACCTGTAGTCTATCCGTCAGTCCTTGTCGTGCTACACAAACGTACAGACGCTCAAATATTTGTCCAATTATACCTTGACACAGACATGGGGAATCACACAGAGGTATCCTTCTCAAGAGGACCAGGGGGACATGTTATCTCCTGGGGGTCAAAACAAAAATGTGGCCTAATTAAGTACGAGTAGTAATTATTAGCATTCTGTGTTTTCCCATGTAAAAGTGATTGCTTTTGATAAAAACACTTCTGCCTTTCCAATGAAAAATAATTATCTTTTTTATTTATACAGTACCTGTCAAAAGTTTCTCATTCAAGGGTTTTTCTTTATTTTTACTATTTTCTACATTGTAGAATAATAGTGAAGACATCAAAACTATGAAATAACACATATGGAATCATGTGTGCAAAGCTGTCATGAAGGCAAAGGGTGGCTACTTTGAAGAATATAAAATCAAAAATATATTTTGATTTGTTAAACACTTTTTTGATTACATGATTCCATTTGTGTTATTTCATAGCTTTGATGTCTTCACTATTATTCTACAATGTGGAAAATAGTACAAATAAAGAAAAAGCCTTTAATGAGTAGGTGTCCAAACTTTTGACTGGTACTGTATATTTGATGGAAAACGTATGTTGTATGTTTCTGGACGATGCAACATGCTGCCTTGTTGACAACATGACCGAGCACCACAGATGACTGTTCCATTTGAGAATGGACCTCCTCCCTCCCCGCCTTTGCCCGGTTCCCGGCAGCTCAGTATATTGAAAACAGCCCAGTGACTCACAAGGCTCGTCTGTCGTCATTGTGCTTGTAAACAAACACCACGTGACTGGGGACTACCGGTAAGCTTCATAATGAAAAACTATGTGACAGGTGAAATGAAGAACACAATATTCTCTGTCTCCTAACGCAGGGCTCTCCAACCCTGTTCCTGTAGAGTTACAGTCCTGTGGGTTTTAACTCCAACCCAACCCTCCAACCCTACAGGAGGGCAGCGCTCCATCAACAGGGTTGAGCCATGTCCTAACGTATTGCACAAGTTGACTGCAGGTATTTACTTAAAAAGTAGCGACAAATCTATAACATCAAATAACATTTTATTGGTCGCATACACATATTTAGCAGATGTTATTGCGGGTGTAGTGAAATGCTTATTATTAAAATATAAACTCAGCAAAAAAAGAAACGTCATCTCACTGTCAACTGCGTTTTTTTCAGCAAACTTATTAAAATGTGTAAATATTTGTATGAACATACCAAGATTCAACAACAGACATAAACTGAACAAGTTCCACAGACATGTGACTAACAGAAATGGAGAAATGTGTCCCTGAACAAAGGGGGAATCAAAATCAAAAGTCACAGTCAGTATCTGGTGTGGCCAACAGCTGCATTAAGTACATCTCCTCCTCGTGGTTATTTTGATTTTTACGAATTATCTTTGAAAGACAGGGTCCTGAAAAAGGGACGTTTCTTTTTTTGCTGAGTTTATATTGAAATGTATTCAAAAAATTATAAGAAATTGTTTCAATAGTATTGACGGTATTGAAAAACTTCAATCTAGACATCGAAGCCAGTTCCACTGCGTTTTTTCGTTGTTCCCTTCTAATCAGGGACTGATGTAAAACAGGGACACCAGGTAGGTGCAATTAATGTATCAGGTACAACAGAAAACCAGTAGGCTCTGAACATCGTATGGTAAGTGTTGAATACCCCTGGTACATACAGTATACCATCCAAACCTATCTGGGAGGAAGAAAGTGTTTGTATGAGAAGATGATAGGTAGAGAGACAGAGATAAACAGACAGAGGGAGAGAGGGAGGGAGACCGAGAGGGGGGGGGGGGGGGGGGGGGGGGGGATCATAGGGATAAATATAGACAGATATGGTATTTTCTATTTTTTTGTAGAGTAAATAAGCCTGTCAGCACTGATGATTGACGTGAGGGTGTGTGTGTGTGTTACAAAGACAGTCTGAGGGAGGTAGTTGATGGGAGATGTAGCGAGAGGTAGAGAAAGAGCGGGCTATATAAGATAGAGAAGATACAGCAGAGAGAGGAACGAGAGGGAGGAAGAAAGTGTTTGTATGAGAGAGAGAAGATAGGAAAAGAGACAGGGATAGGGGGAGACAGAGAGAGATAGAGAGGGGCAATCAGAGGTATAAATATAGACAGATATGGTATTTTTCTGTAGAGTAAATAAGCCTGTCAGCACTGATGATTGGTGAGAGGGTGAGTGTGTGTGTGTGTGTGTGTGTGTGTGTGTGTGTGTGTGTGTGTGTGTGTGTGTGTGTGTGTGTGTGTGTGTGTGTGTGTGTGTGTTACAAAGACAGTCTGTGTGTTAGCAGCACAGACAGACCAGTCTGTGTTCATAGGCCAGACCAGCTGTACAGCTAGTTAATGCAGGCATGCAGTACAGCAGGGTACCCCAACTGGCGGCCAGCGGGTGATTTTATTTGCCCCCCCCCCCCCAAGATTTATGAGCAAAATGTTACTTGTTAGACATAAAAGACTGTAAAAAGACCAGCAAATCAGCTCATAGTGATTTTAATTTAGGAAATCTGTTACAAAGTATTCCCACGCATTATCGGGAGATATATGTGATTGTATACAAATATAAGCAAGTTTTGAAATTATTATGTTTTAGTCAAATATTATATCTGTTTGGGCTTCTTGCAGTCTACAAATGATTTATAATTATGTTCCAGTCCCTCGACCATCCGCTCAAGAAAAAATATGCACTATATAGGGAGTGTGTGTGTATGTACAGTATGTACTGGTGGGATATTATCCTGGGGCTATATGGGGTGTGTGTGTGTGTATGTACAGTATGTACTGGTGGGATATTATCCTGGGGCTATATAGGGTGTGTGTGTGTGTATGTACAGTATGTACTGGTGGGATATTATCATGGGGCTATATAGGGTGTGTGTGTGTGTATGTACAGTATGTACTGGTGGGATATTATCCTGGGGCTATATAGGGTGTGTGTGTGTGTGTGTATATACAGTATGTGTATGTTTGTTTGGGTTTATGCTCGTGTTTGGGATAATGCGTGTGTGTACAGCTGTACAGCTCACATGCTTCCAATGCCATTCCCCATTAACCAATTACAGTTAAGCTCCCACTACTGTGTCGCAGAATGCACAAATTACAGATCTGCCTCTCAACGCTACATCTCATACAGGATTGTCATTTAGTGTTGAATGTGCAACAAAACAACATGCTACTTTGAAACAGCTATGGTACACACACACACACAAACACACAAACACTAATATGCTTGAGAACCTCCAACCGGACAGGAGGAGCCCAGATACTTCACACCCAGGGAAAGAGCATCCAAACTGGGCTTCCAGAGAGCGAAACCCCCTCTCTCAGGAACTATCCTAACACAGCTTGACACGACACAGCAAAACAAAAGCTTGCACCACAACTGTGCACCTGACAAAACGCTAACACACACACACACACACACACACACACACACACACACACACACACACACACACACACACACACACACACACACTCTTTTCTGTGTCTTTATCAGTGTCCACACTTGAACTTTAACCTATGAAACTTCTGGGCCTCAGATCTGAAAGAGTGTTTACGAACATGAAATCATGTGCAATTCTAACAGCCCATAATTTGGAGGGGGTGATTCTAGTCATTTGATGTTCAGCTGTCTGTGGATCAATAGGCACAGAACTTTCACAACTTTCAGCTCAATGCCACTATCAGAGCAATCTAAAACCATTTCAGAGATGTGCTATCTTGCCCTAGTGATACCGCACCATAGCTATCGAAAACAATTTCATATGATGGTTATTATCTGACTATGGAAGTTTTCTTGTGAGTAACCAAGTAAACAAAAACAAAGTTTCAAGCCAGGATCTGCCACTGAAGGAATAAGCGTTGAGCTAAAGCTTTGCAGAGGCTTTGTCCAAACAATTTTGATGTTCTTTAAAAAAAATCCTTGAACAATTGCTGGAGACCCACGGGGTGTGTATGGTTTTGTTCCAGCCTTGCACTAAGTAACAACAACTGCTTCAACTAATCAACTTATGATCAAACAGCTGACTGTCATAAATCCTTCAACTCCGATCCAAGTATACCTTAGGTACTTCAAGGTTTTGAGTTGATATTTTTTGCTCAGTAGAAGCATAGATATTAGCATAGTAATATTGTATAGGCTATGTTCAAACCTAGTCTGCCCTCTTGATATGAAAAGCATATTGAACCATCTGTCTCCTACCGTTTGGTCTCATGATAATTTGACTGTGTTCAGCCTTGCCATACTGATAATAATATCCATCTTGGTAGTATTCCACAACCCCAGCCTCTGACTCTAGAGAGATATGGTGTTGATTCTGTATGCATGAACACAGGTGGTTGGTCAATTACATGTGAATATTCATGAGCAGTTCACCACTCCTCATTAATGATTCAAACAAAATGGCTGCCAACAAGTGGCGGGGAAAATCACAGAGCACGGGAGGGAGGGAGGAGTGAAAGTGTGTGTGTGTGTGTGTAACGTGTGTGTATGCCTCACAATACCTCCCACACCCCACCTCTCCTTGCCCATACTCAATGGGGCATGACTGTTCTAATGGCAGAGCCTGGAGAGTTAGTTGTGCTTCTTATTTCGTGTTATTTTGTGTTGTCGTTGGTTAGTCTGAGCACATTACCCAAATGTCACCTCCAGAGCTTCATCACGGGGGGAAATGGACTGGAACAGAACGACATCTTGGCTTTAGCCTCAGGGAAAGAAGGGAAGGAGGATAAAGGAGGGGGGAGAAGAGAAGAGTGGAAGCATTGGATCGGAGGAAGGGAAGGGTAGATGCTGTGGGAGGGTCAATTGAAAGGGAAAGTTTGTGTGTGTCAAGAAGTATTTTCTGGTGTGTGTGTGTGTGTGTGTGTGTGTGTGTATGCCTGTCTGTGTATATTTGGCTGTGTGTGTGTGTGTATGTGTGTGACTGCAGTAGTCCATGTATTTACCCTGGGAGTCGATAGCTATTACCGCTAACCACTTAGTGGTGATAGCTAGCCGTCTGTCTCCTGCCCTGTACGTGATTGCAGGCCTCGAAGCCTCATCACCATTATATTAAGACACCCTGCTTTCAAAAGACCCATAATATCCCTGTCTGTGGGCTCCTTTATTCGCTGTTACATTATACAGTATATAAGAGTCCCTTACTATTCTAGATGTTTGCTAAATGTAACTGCATGGGCACAGATTGCTACTGTGCTGTGTCTTCCCCCCATTGACGTTTCCTGTCGTGCTGAAGAGGTTTAATTATGCAGTATGTGTAGCCTATGTGCTTCTGCAGCACACACAGAGACACAGTGGCTGTGAACGAGCTGTTTGAGGTGATCTTACATTGTGAGGGAGAGAAAGAGAGGGGGAGAGAGAGAGCGAGAGAGAGCGAGAGAGAGCGAGAGAGAGCGAGAGAGAGCGAGAGAGAGCGAGAGAGAGCGAGAGAGAGCGAGAGAGAGAGAGAGAGAGAGAGAGAGAGAGAGAGAGAGAGAGAGAGAGAGAGAGAGAGAGAGATTGAAGAGTACATTTAAGTAGATACACTGACAGGGGAAACTGCAAGGCTAAGACATAATGCATACTGTGAGACAGCATGGTCATTTTTGGTGGACGCTACTGACTTAGTCATCATCTCCGAGGACAAGTTAGTAGTCGCTATGTCATTCCTAAGTCGTCCCTAAGTCCCTATGCCCCACCCAGGTAGGTCTGCAGTAACAGACAGTAAGGAGATAGATCTGCCTGTTGCGCTGCCAGCTAACTCTACAGTATAGGACAGCATGCGACTGGGCTAGGGTTGAATACTGGGAACCGGGTTACTGAGATTTACTGAGATTTCCTGCACAAACTCCACTCTCTTTTCCCAGGATAAATAACTGCGAGCAAACGGTATATTATAATAAATTATTTCTATGAACAGCATGACATGAAATGGAACTATTAAATGATATGCAATGTCTAAATCTGTCTTCTCTGCAGCCTTCTCTCTGCTATCTGCATGATCAATCATCAACGCTCAGGGTGGGGACAGACAGCACATCTCAGTACGGAGCGCAGTTTACAACGCATGTTTCATCTCATCACGGTAACTCTTTATCTTGTGACAGATAGGCCTACATTTCCTGCAACATAGTCTATGCTACGGTAATATAAAGACTGAATGCATGTCTAATTTACACATCTCCACTTAATTTGTAAAGATGATTGTTTTGTTTGAAACAGCCTATCACTCGAATATCATTGCTCTAAATCAGAGTGCATGTGAGCTCTCTCTCTCTCTCTCTCTCCATCAATTCCATTCAAAATAGATAATCCTGTCCAATAATCAACCAGAAAATCTACGGCAAGATCTAAAAATGATTGTCTAGCAATGATCAACAACCAATTTGACAGAACTTGAAGAATTTTGAAAAGAATAATAGGTACATATTGCACAATCCAGGTGTGGAAAGCTCTTATAGACTTACCCAGAAAGACTCAGCTGTAATTGGGCTCCCGAGTGGCGCAGTGGTCTAAGACACTGCATCTCAGTGCAAGAGGCATCACTGCAGTACCTGGTTCAAATCCAGGCTGCATCACATCCGGCCGTGATTGGGAGTCCCATAGTGTGGCCCGGGTTTGGCCGGGGTAGTCCGACAATTCCTTCGACCTCATGGCTTGGATTTTATGCTCTGCCATGCACTGTCAACTGTGGGACCTTATATAGACAGGTGTGTGCCTTTCCAAACCATATCCAATCAATTGAATGTACCACAGGTGGACTCCAATCATGTTGTAGAAACATCTCAAGGATGATCAATGGAAACAGGATGCACATGAGCTCAGTTTCGAGTCTCATAGCAAAGGGTCTGAATACTTATGTAAATAAGGTATCTGTTTTTTATGTTTCATACATTTGCAAACATTTCTAAAAACCTATTTTCATTTGCAAACCTGTTTTCAATGTAATACATTTTAGAATAAAGCTGTAACGTAACAAAATGTGGACAAGGTCAAGGGGTCTGAGTACTTTCCGAATGCACTGTAGCTAGCTACATCTAAGGGCTTTGTTCTTCTGTCGTGCGAAATGTGCGGTAGCCTATACTGTATATCATAGGTTATGTCTTGGATAACGGCACAATCATTTACGTTTTTTGGTGCTTGGGATCATAAAATGTCTTTAATGTATGGTTCATAAAATGTCTTTAATGTATGGTTCATAAAATGTCTTTAATGTATGGTTCATAAAATGTCTTTAATGTATGGTTCATAAAATGTCTTTAATGTATGGCTTATCAGGCTCAGGTAGCATCAGGTTAGAATTTTCAAGCTCTAATCCATTCCAGACATATTGATGTGCTTTATACGCTTTCAATTTTGTCAGGAAAAACAGGGTTATCCGGTGAGAAAAGTGATTTATTCTTGGGATGGATCATTTGTAAAATACCGGGGAAATGTTCAGCCCCAGACTGGGCTCTTCTCCTTGTTCCATGTCTCTCTCGCACTCTTTCGGTCGCTCCTTCTCTTTATCTCTCGCATTCTCTCCATGTCTCTCTCACACTCTTTTCCTCTGTCTCTTCTTGTTTCTTTTCTCTCTCCAGAAAAGAGAGCGTGTGAGTGGCTCACAGTCATGTCTCATTACAGATCTGAGTGATTGGGCTACATGCAGGAATCCCTGATTCCCCCCAGCCCTCCTCTGATTAGTTTAGTTAGCACTTATCCGGAGCTGACCCCCGGAGAAATCTCACACACAGAGACAGAGAGACAGAGAGACAGAGAGAGAGAGAGAGACAGAGAGACAGAGAGACAGAGAGAGAGAGAGAGAGAGAGAGAGAGAGAGAGAGAGAGAGAGAGAGAGAGAGAGAGAGAGAGAGAGAGAGAGAGAGAGAGAGAGAGAGAGAGAGGAAGAGAGAGAGAGAGAGAGGAAGAGAGAGAGAGAGAGAGAGAGAGAGAGAGAGAGAGAGAGAGAGAGAGTGTGTGTGTGTGTGTGTGAGAAGGAGTGACTCAGAGTGACTGTCCTTGTAGACTGACATGTAGAAGCTCCACACACACCAGAGATGTATACAACTGCATAAGTTTCCTTCACCCATTAGAAGTCAATCACACAGCAAAATCCAACCAAACAGCCTAACTCTCACCAGGAGTGATTCAACCACAGTTACCATGACAACCCACCGCTGACTCACCACCTGGGAGTGTGGTAGAGGCACAGTTGCCAGGACAACCCGTGGTGTAGCCCACCATGGTATTGGTAGAGAGTAAAATGAGAACGCTAGGCACTGTGCTGCGACGGGTTCTGAAAGGAGTTCTATGCCCTCGTTCTAAGGAGTTCTATGCCCTCGGCAAAAATCGGATCACACACTGACAGGGCGGATATGGTATCAATGACAACGAGTATGTGGACTAGGTATGTGGACCTGCTGCTGAGTGGTGACTGCGTGACAGTTTGGGCTGTCTTAATCTCCAGATATCCTACAGTATGAAACATCAGTGAGTCCAGATCTCTTTTATTCACATCCAATAGCTGTGAGGGTGCAGACAGCGGTGACGGGGGTAACTGCGGTTACGGTAGTGACTCACCACTGTGCTGGACACTGTTTTTACTTCATTCTACAATTTCAACATCTACGACTGTGACGGTGTGGCAGATGGTAACGGAGGTGACTGTAGTTACGGAACTGACCATCGTTGTTCCTGTAATTACATCATTATATACAGTACCGGTCAAACGTTTGGACACACCTACTCATTCCAGGGTTTTTCTTTATTTCTACTATTTCTACATTGTAGAATAATAGTGAAGACATCAAAAATATGAAATTCCACATATGGAACTCTATGAAGCATTTATTTGGGCTGCAATTTCTAAGGCTGTTAACTCTAATTAACTTATCCTCTGTAGCAGAGGTAACTCTGGGTCTTCCTTTCCTGTGGCGATCCTCATGAGAGCCAGTTTCATCATAGCGCTTGATGGTTTTTGCGACTGCACTTGAAGAAACTTTAAAAGTTCTTGACATTTTCTGGATTGACTGACTTTCATGTCTTAAAGTAATGATGGACTGTCGTTTCCCTTTGCTTTTTTGAGCTGTTCTTGCAAGAATATAGACAAGGTCTTTTACCAAACAGGGCTAACTTCTGTATACCACCCCTACCTTGTCACAACACAACTGATTGGCTCAAACGCATTAAGTCGTAAAGAAATTCCACAAATTAACAAGGCACACCTGTTAATTGAAATGCATTCCAGGTGACTACCTCATGAAGCTGGTTCAGAATGCCAAGAGTGTGCAAAGCTGTCATCAAGGCAAAGGGTGGCTATTTGTAGTCAACTTTTTCGTTGACTACATGATTCCATGTGTTATTTCATAGTTTATGTCTTCACTATTATTCTACAATGTAGAAAATAGTAAAAATAAAGAGGAACCCTTGAATAAGTAGGTTTTCTAAAACTGTTGACCGGTAGTATATATTCAAAATCAACAGTAGTGCCGGTACTGACAACGGTGACGGAGGTGTATGTAGTATACAGAGGTTGTTGAACAGGTGGTTTGGGTGTGCCCTTACCGTTGAGGGGGCAGGTGTTGAAGAGGCCGATGTCCAGCGAGCAGGGCTTGCGGGTCACGGCGGTGGTGACGGACTCATATGGATTGTCCTCATCCTCCGGTAAGAACACGTCAAGGGAGGGCGATGGTACGATCTCCGCCGAACGCTTCGAGTCCTGATATGGGGAGGGAGGGAGAGAAAGAGAGAGAGCGTGAGAGAGGGAGGAACGCGGTGAGAATGTTGTGGGTAGTTTCACGTGTGGAAACATCAGAATATTTGTGTGTATGTACATTGACAAGCACGGCCAATGTTCAATCTATAACCTTGAACGTTGGATCAACAATGTTTGTTTACTGCCCTTGGTACCATCAGATCACACAAACGACCCATCATCATAACTCATCCACCTCAAGGACACGGTTCAATTCAAACACTGTTCAGGCCTGCTCCCCCTGCTGAATCTAAGGAGTTGCCTGTACTGCAATTGATTTAATAAGCACAGGCACAACCAGATAGAGGAAAACACAAAAAACACACTGAAATACACCGATTTTGCAACAAAAAAATAAGCAATGACTGAGAGAAACAACATAGAAAATACACAGATTTAGCAACAAAAAAATAAGCTATTAGGCAAAAGTGTGACAGTATGTGTTACTCTTCTCTCTTTTTTTTACAACCCTGTGTAACCAGATGTTGATATAGTAGAAAGACTGGAGACCACATATCCCAGGGTCTCCCTCTACTACTGAGAGGAGATAACCATCACCCTCGCTGAGGCCTCCGGCCCGGCACATGACATAGGGCAAAACCAGACAGCACGAAGGCCTTAAGTGTGGTTTCTGAGAAAAATAGCATGTTGCTCCCTTCAAGTCAAAATAGAAGAAACCATGAGATCATCCCTCCATGACTCCATTGCAACTGAGCCAAATTGGCTGATGTCCTGTGTGCAACCAGTTTCATGTTGTTCTATTCCTGTGACAGTATGAAAAGGTTGAGACCCAGCGGGTTGACAGAAAAACCCTTGGAACTAAATGTCTATATGGCATATGTGCACCCACGCCAAATGAAAACACAACAGTGAGCAATGGAGGGCGCAGGAAAGACAGACATTTCTCACCAGAGACGCATGGGCAATAGATGTCTGTGTTTCCCATAATGCACCACTCCATCATCATTACTGAGACGTCGCCCGGGTCACCCCACCATATTTGGTTGCCGTGGTACCGTCGTGGCGATGGGGGCGTGGTGTTGTCCATGACTCACCCCTGGTGTGTTAATTTCCCCTGCACCCTATCGACTCCCCCCTCCTCTCCGACCTCATTGTCTACTACATTACCCAGACACCACTGGGCCATCAATCACACACTGAGAGCATGCAGAGAAGATTAATCATAGTCTTTGATTGAATGATCACTCCCTAGATAATCTGTCTGGTGTACACACACACAAACGTGCACTACTCAATGTGTCGTATTACACTAATATAAAACCTCTGTGTGTGTGTGTGTGTCTGTGTGCTCCTTTTCTCACACACCCACGTGTTGCACAGACACACAACCACACACACACACACGTGTTGCACAGACACACAACCACACACACACACACGTGTTGCACAGACACACAACCACACACACACACGTGTTGCACAGACACACACACACACACGTGTTGCACAGACACACACACACACACACACACACACACACACACGTGTTGCACAGACACACACACACACACACACACACACACACACACACACACACACACACACACACACACACACACACACACACACACGTGATGCACAGACACAACCACATATACATAAAATACCAACAGGTCTATTGAATTTGAGTCACTTTACTCTAGCCCATGTAAAGTACCAGCCTGTGAAGTCACACGTGGTTTCAAACAGTAATAGTATGGTATCAGAAAATCCGAGTACTTCTTAAACCTGAGCATATAGAGGATGATGAAGATGAAGACGATGACGAGCAGGGATGACAGAGCCACCATCATTTCACGTCAATATGCTTACAGTCATCAGAAGTAATTACACTCCATAAAAAACTTGAGACAAAAACTGTGGCCCTGCGAATTGAGTCCCCTTATCAGTATCAGCCAACACCTTTATACTCGGATTTTCTGATAGACGAAGAACCCAAGAGCGACTGTGTCCCAAATGGCATCCTATTACCTATATAGTGCTCTACTTTTGACTGGAGCCCTAATGCATGTGCCCTGGTCAAAAGTAGTGCACTATAAAGGAAACAGGGTGCCAATTGGGACGCAGCCTTTCTCTGGAGCTATCATGGGTTCTCCTTCTGGGACTTATTAGACAACTTGGGTTCTTTGCGCAACCCATCTCTGGATGCAGTGGTCCAGAGGGAGAAGACAGGAATGCCTCTGTCTTTATCCTCCACATCAAACCATGTTTCTCTTTTCTCATTCTCTATCCTCTCTGACTTCCTAATGTACATCATGTTCCCTCCCTGTCACAATATCCCTTTCATCACTTTTCTCCACTCTGTCGGTTCTTATTTCACGTTCTCTCTCTGTCTTTCTCTCTCTCCCTCTCTGAAACAGACTTTTTTGCATAAATCTACAAACCAATATCTCATTCTCTGGCTTTTTATTCTCTCTCTTTTTCTCTTCATCCCTCAAGTTTACTCGTCTGCCTGTGTAAAGAACACACCAGCACACCAGCCTCTCCCTCCTTCTCTCCCTTCCACCCAGCTATCTCAGGGAGAGAGGCAGTGAAGGAACTCCAAACTTACTACGGAGAGAATAAAACAGAGGAGAGCAACGCAGCGATGAACCGAGAGCACCAGAGAAAGAGAGAGAAAAAGATGAAAGCCTAGTGGATACACTCCAACTTACTTCAGAGTAACTACAACAGTTTTACTGAACAGTTTTACTGAATCCCGAGGAAAGGAGGGTGGAAAATGAGTTAGAGAAAAGGGCTGGTTCAGAGGAAGGGAAGGAAGTATGCTACAGTGGGTTTGAAGCAGGGATTTCCTCACTCTGTCTCCCTGTCTCTCTCTCAAACACAATTTTGTTCTATTTGTTCTCCTATCTAAATAGGTAAAAGTCGTTCAACTCAAAGCGAGAGCCATTCTCTACTACCTCAGACACTTTAGTCCCCACCTCTCCAGACTCCCACTCAATCAGAAAGTGTGTAAAAGGCCAGCGCACCAGAGACGCCACACCACCATCTGCATACCAAGTCAACTCAGAGGTGCTAAGGCAGTTTGTGTTACCTGTTAATAGTTGATCCCACCTCCACTTCCTGGTGTAGGGGGTGAGAAGGTAGAGTAGGTTCACGCAATGAGCTCCATGTCCAAACACAAACAAGACGGTGTCTTAAACACACACTTCCTCTCTTTCCCTCTCTCTCCCCTCCCTCGCTCTCTCTCTCTTTATCTGTGGAGAGATAGGACACAGAGGAACTTGTGTGTCTGCCACAGGAAGGGAACAGACAAAAAGAGTCCTCCTCCGGCAACTAATTAGCAGTCTCTTAGCAGTGTGTGTGTGTGTGTGTGTGTGTGTGTGTGTGTGTGTGTGTGTGTGTGTGTGTGTGTGTGTGTGTGTGTGTGTGTGTGTGTGTTTGTCAGGCCGGTAACCCAAATAGGAAATCTGTTGATTCTACAGTCACGTCCCTGGAGCTACTATCCTGCAGGACATGTGACTCTGACCCAACTAACATCTCTCAGGTTGTGGTCTGTGTGTGTGCTTGCAGACTTACAGGTTCCTTTCAAAAAGTTAATCTTATTTTTTCATTTCTTGACCAAAATAATACAACAGTATACAACAGTAAAGAGCAAAACAGAACAGCCACTTTTTTTCATGCAATCTCTCTTCCTCCCTCTCTCATTCCACATATCCCACTCCTCCTGGTTTCTGTCCCCTGAGCACTGTGCAAACAGTCTCTCTCTCTCTCTCTCTTGCTCTCTAACCCACTCCTCTTTCCTTCGCTCCCCTATCCCTGCCTAACAGACAGTCCAATCAGTTCAGACTGCAGCAGATATGAAGGACGCTGTAATTCACTGGCATTTCCTCATATTTGATTAGAGGAGGGGGTCGGGGGTCAGGAACCATCGTAGAGGAACGGGGCATGAGGACAATAGGCCCTCTGAGACCATCCCACAACACAAGAGAGAATGAGAGCGAGAGGAGGGAGAAATAGAGGGGGGGGGTGAGCGCGAGAGAGTGAGAGCTAGCCTCTAGGAATGATATTTTACTCAGTGGACAGCTAATCCTAGAGAAATCAGTTACCTCAGCATTAGCTTACTGAGCTCACCCCGGAGAAATCCTCTCCTTTCAGGAAATTACTCCACCTCCCAACATGGCCTCCTTGAGTAGAGCCAGTGCCAGAAACAGTTTCCCTGAGCACCATTACTAACCCCATGGACTTGAGAAAACTGCTAGAGCAGGGCCCACAAGGTCCACAGCCATGGGGAGTGCTCCATATCACTCAGGTGTATGGTCATTTTGTTAGTTAGTAAGGGCTTATTCAGGTCTGAGTATGGATGAAGAATCAAGACTGTTGATCTATTGGGATTTTATTTGATTTCCATTACTTCAGTGCAAAAATGACGATGATGGTAATGGTGATGACAATGGTGAATACGATAAGGATGAGTTATCATAATTACCATTTAATTATCCATTCCACCATAGCTCTTCCCAGGATAGAACTGCCTGATTTGGACACAGTGATGACATCAGCATTCATTACTCCTGGAACATACTGTACACACCTTCTCTTCATTAACAAGGCGTAACTATAACAACCAGTTGAGTCATCTGAGCGCGGAACATCTGCAGTCTCCGGAGTAGAACATCAAGGACAGCCTCTTCATCAGAACCTCAGGCAGGTGCTCCAACCAACTGATCAACTTTTCTAGTGAACGTTTGCCTTTCATTTGTGTCTTGAGAAAGGCCTTGAAGCCAAAATCTTGATATTACAGTTTGAGATGCACTGACATCTTCAAGAGATACAGAAAATGAACCCGAGAAAATGTTTACCACTGATCAACGAGTACATTAGGTTCTACTCACACTAATCTGAAATCTGCTTGTGGATTGATTGACACAGAGTACATCAAATCATTGGTTCTCATGACTCTGAACCAGATAAGACAACACAAACAGATCTGGGACCAGGCTAGTGTCCTTTCTCGCATCTACTGAAACTAGGGGAGCGATTATCTCGCATTGATAGATTACTTTATACAGAAAACCACCTGCCAACTCCCTTGTTTAGCTAGTGTAGGTCTCTAACTTCTTCCTCAGTCCTTGTTTAGCTAGTGTAGGTCTCTAACTTCTTCCTCAGTCCTTGTTTAGCTAGTGTAGGTCTCTAACTTCTTCCTCAGTCCTTGTTTAGCTAGTGTAGGTCTCTAACTTCTTCCTCAGTCCTTGTTTAGCTAGTGTAGGTCTCTAACTTCTTCCTCAGTCCTTGTTTAGCTAGTGTAGGTCTCTAACTTGTTCCTCAGTCCTTGTTTAGCTAGTGCAGGTCTCTACCTTGTTTATCATTCCTCGTTTAGCTAGTGTAGGTCTCTAACTTGTTCCTCAGTCCTCGTTTAGCTAGTGTAGGTCTCCAACTTGTTCCTCAGTCCTTGTTCAGCTAGTGTAGGTCTCCAACTTGTTCCTCAGTCCTTGTTTAGCTAGTGTAGGTCTCCGACTTGTTCCTCAGTCCTTGTTTAACTAGTGTAGGTCTCCAACTTGTTCCTCAGTCCTTGTTTAGCTAGTGTAGGTCTCCGACTTGTTCCTCAGTCCTTGTTTAGCTAGTGTAGGTCTCCAACTTGTTCCTCAGTCCTTGTTTAGCTAGTGTAGGTCTCCAACTTGTTTCACAGTCCTTGTTTAGCTAGTGTAGGTCTCCAACTTGTTCCTCAGTCCTTGTTTAGCTAGTGTAGGTCTCCAACTTGTTCCTCAGTCCTTGTTTAGCTAGTGTAGGTCTCCGACTTGTTCCTCAGTCCTTGTTTAGCTAGTGTAGGTCTCTAACTTGTTCCTCAGTCCTTGTTCAGCTAGTGTAGGTCTCCAACTTGTTCCTCAGTCCTTGTTTAGCTAGTGTAGGTCTCCAACTTGTTCCTCAGTCCTTGTTTAGCTAGTGTAGGTCTCCAACTTGTTCCTCAGTCCTTGTTTAACTAGTGTAGGTCTCCAACTTGTTCCTCAGTCCTTGTTTAGCTAGTGTAGGTCTCCAACTTGTTCCTCACTTCTTGTTTAGCTAGTGTAGGTCTCCAACTTGTTCCTCACTTCTTGTTTAGCTAGTGCATGTCTTGGACTTATTCTTCAGCCCTCCGATGACACAAAGCACCAGTATCCAGCGGCCATTCCCATAATCATGTGATCAAATCAAATCAAATGTATTTATATAGCCCTTCTTCCATCAGCTGATATATCAAAGTGCTGTACAGAAACCCAGCCTAAAACCCCAAACAGCAAGCAATGCATGTGTGTAGGTCTCCAACCTGTGGCTAGGAAAAACTAGCCACAGGTTGGGAAACTAGCACGGTGGCTAGGAGTAACTCCCTAGAAAGGCCAGAACCTAAGAAGAAACCTAGAGAGGAACCAGGCTATGAGGCAGATTATATATTGCAGAAATGCCCCTTTCCAAGGAGATGATTTCTGCCTCCACTTGGATTCCACAGCAACTTCCTTATCACTTGTGAGGAACAGAGCTGAATCATAAAATATGACGAGTTGTATATTAGCTGGTTATGAAGGCCTGGGGTGACTCAGACAGTATGACTCTCTAGGAGGGACCATAAAGTACATATGACGCAGTGGGGACCCTTAGTATGTGTGGTAGGGGCCTCCCTCTCTCTGTGGAGAGGAAGAGAATTTATGACCATTGTAGTGGCTGTATGGTCCAACTGTTAAATCATATCAGAGAGAGAGATGGAAATGGAGAGAGAGAAAGAGAGAGAGGCAGACAGGGATGCCTAGGAGAGGAGAGATGGGTTAGAGAAAAGAGAGAGTTCCCAAACATGCCACTTTCACTGCTGTACCCCAAAACCACAACATTTAAATATGTATAATTTAAAGGAGAGATGACATTAACCATAATAAACTACAACGCCCTTGAATATTGCCTTGAACCTAAGTGGACTTCTTGTGCAATGGCTTGGGACTTTGAATAAGTGCACTAAAGAAGACTGCATATGCATAATATGTTTATTTTCTCCTATCACAGCCATTTAACTTACCTATGTTGTATGTATGGCGGACAAAAGAAGGGGTATAGTCATTCAAAAAACACAGCAACCACTATTATTTCACACAGAGTGAGGCCATATCAGTTATCATGTGATTTGTTAAGCCAAATTTGACTTCTAAACTAATTTAGGCTTGCCTAAACAAAGGGGGAGAGTAATTACGCAACAACTATATGTTAGTTCTTTAAGTTTAATTAATTTGTAAATAAAAATATATATATAATTTACTTTTCACTTTGTTTGAGTATTTTGTGTAGATCAATGACAAAAAATTACAATTAAATCTATTTCAATCCCACTTTGTAACGCAACAAAATGGAGGTGTAGACTTTCTATAGGCACTGTACAGTATCTAGAAGGATAACTTGGAAATGGTGAAGTGCGCTGCACATTTAAACTTAGTGGACTTATCTGGAGTCAATTGCATATTACTGATGAACATAAGTTGCAAAGTAGAACCCACATAGGCAAATACTGTATTACGTTGTCTAATAGCATCATTGCCAACATTAGCAACGCCAGCCGAGACTGAACCTTAGCAGTAGACAGTGAGTTGTTAGAAAATGCTGACTTGACTAGAAGGACTAGCCAGCGGGAACCAATCGCATGCTAACTGTATTAGCTAATGTATGAATATTTAACATGGAAATGCCAGGGAAGATGAATAGTTTTGCACATAAACATTAGCGACGGTAACACAATCATAAACTAACTGTGTTGGTCGTATGGATTATGAGAGAGTAATGACACACACATGGGTAAGCATGCATACACACACAAACACCTGCGTGGACACACACACACACACACACACACAATGCATCAACCATAAATACGAGCTGAAAAAGCATAATCACATAGTTCTGATGAAAAGTCACCAGAGCGCTCAACAAAACAGTGTACTGTCTACACTCGGTTAGTTGTTTTTATGAAATAGATTACATTAAATCGTTTTTAATAATAGCTAAAGTTTGTATTTCTACTGGTTCCATGACGGGGTCAGCCTTTAGGCCGACCCCGTCAGTTTGTGTCCCGGATTCCTGTTAAGTAGCAGTTAGCCTGCTCCGTTTTCATGATGGCTAGCAGCTAACGGTAGCAGTGATAGCCCACCAGTGGTTTTATCCACAGCCGGAAGATGATTTCCACAAGATGCAGATCAGGTGGAACTGGAAAATGGACAGGGATTTGTCTGACCTAAATGTACCACCATCAAGCATCTTAGGGAAGAGATCCTCTGGCTGTTAGCTCGGCTGAAAGAAAAGGAAACTTGATTTCTAAGTACACCGACCTTGCTGTAACGCAGGCAAACCGAAACACAGTTTTAAATGCATCCTACAGCAAAGCTGTATTTGTATTTATTAGGGATCCCATTAGCTGTTGAATAGGCAGTAGCTACTCTTCCTGGGGTCCAAACACAGTAAGGCACTTATAAAACAAAAGATAAAACAGTTCATCATATAACATTATTACACCACTACATATCTACAATACAACATGTATAACACCACAATACAACAATATTACAATGCACGTGTGTGTAGAGTGCATGTGCTAGCGCTTGTGTGTGTATGCGTGTACCTGTGTGTGTGTGTCTCTTCACAGTCCCCGCTGTTCCATTAGGCGTACTTTGATCTGTTTTTTAAATCTGATTCTACTGCTTGTATCAGTTACCTGATGTAGAATAGAGTTCCATGTAGTCATGGCTCTATGTAGTGCTGGGCGCCTCCCATAGTCTGTTCTGGACTTGGGGACTGTAAAGAGACCTTGGGGTATGCATGGGTGTCCGAGCTGTATGCTAGTAGTTTAAAAACAGACACCTCGATACACTCAGCTTGTCAACATCTCTTACAAAAACAAGTAGTGATGAAGTCAATCTCTTACTTTGAGCCATGAGAGATTGACATGCATATCATTAATGTTAGCTCCCTGTGTACTTTTTTGGTCCAGCCGTGCTGCCCTGTTCTGAGCCAATTGTAATTTTCCTAAGTCCCTCTTTGTGGCACGTGACCACACGACTGAACAGTAGTCCAGGTCGACCAAAGTAGGGCCTGTAGGACCTGCCTTGTTGATATTGTTGTTAAGAAGGCAGAGCAGCACTTTATTACGGACAGACTTCTCCCCATCTTATCCACTGTTGTGTCAATAAGTCTTGACCATGTCGCTGTGTCGGGCAGCGTTGATCCGTCCCAATCTAACGGACAGACGCTAAACTCAACTCCATGGCCCATGGGAGACTGGACACTCGCAAGGAGTAGGAGATCGGGGAGGCATTCTGGCCACACATCTATCCGAGAAGATGGGATTCAGCTAGCAAACAGCTTTTCCCCGTTTGAGAAGGAGCTACCAGCCCCGGGAGTCAGTATGGATCCTGGGTGTATACCAACAGCCCCCCACGGCCACCACAGTTCAGCAGGTCATTTCCCCATCGGATTCCGTCACGACCACCATCATTGTAGGCAGCTCGATGGTGAGAGATGTTGGCCTGCCTACGGTCTGTGCCCAAGCAAGGTCCACCGTTACCCAGGAGCCCGTGTCCATGACAACAACTCTCTCCTGCACACAGTTCTGGCTAACTACTCCAATATTGACACCATCATCACTCAGGTAGGTTTTAACGACCTTCGTTTTGAGCAATCTGAGGAACTACAAACAATGTTTAAGACCCTCGCTAGCACAGGGAAGGTAATAATCATCTCTGGCCCCCTCCCATGCTACGGAAGGGGTTGGGAACATTCCAGCTGACTCTTTGCCCTGAAGAAACAGGAATATCTCCTTTTGTGACAGATTTGATTTGCTGTGGGAGCAACCAGCACTTTTTAAAAGAGACAGGATTCACCCTAACCGCAGGGGTTCCAGGATTATTTTCAGCAACATCAAACTGTTTTAGAGACTGACAGACAGGGTCTTGTATTGCTCCAGTCCCAGCAACATCAAACTGTTTTAGAGACTGACAGACAGGGTCTTGTATTGCTCCAGTCCCAGCAACATCAAACTGTTTTAGAGACTGACAGACAGGGTCTGGTATTGCTCGAGTCCCAGCAACATCAAACTGTTTTAGAGACTGACAGACAGGGTCTTGTATTGCTCCAGTCCCAGCAACATCAAACTGTTTTAGAGACTGACAGACATGGTCTTGTATTGCTCGAGCCCCAGCAACATCAAACTGTTTTAGAGACTGACAGACAGGGTCTTGTATTGCTCCAGTCCCAGCAACATTAAACTGTTTTAGAGACTGACAGACAGGACTTGGTATTGCTCCAGTCCCAGCAACATCAAACTGTTTTAGAGACTGACAGACAGGGTCTTGTATTGCTCCAGTCCCAGCAACATCAAACTGTTTTAGAGACTGACAGACAGGCCTGGTAGTGCTCCAGTCCCAGCAACATCAAACTGTTTTCGAGACTGTGACAGACAGGGCCTGGTATTGCTCCAGTCCCAGCAACATCAAACTGTTTTAGAGACTGTGAGAGACATTGCTCCAGTCGCAGCAACAACAAACTGTTTTAGAGACTGACAGACAGGACCTGGTATTGCTCCATCCCAGCAACATCAAACTGTTTTAGAGACTGACAGACAGGACCTGGTAGTGCTCCAGTCCCAGCAACATCAAACTGTTTTAGAGACTGACAGACAGGGTCTGGTATTGCTCCAGTCCCAGCAACATCAAACTGTTTTAGAGACTGACAGACAGGGTCTTGTATTGCTCCAGTCCCAGCAACATCAAACTGTTTTAGAGACTGTGACAGACAGGGCCTGGTATTGCTCCAGTCCCAGCAACATCAAACTGTTTTAGAGACTGCGACAGACAGGGCCTGGTATTGCTCCAGTCCCAGCAACATCAAACTGTTTTAGAGACTGTGAGAGACATTGCTCCAGTCGCAGCAACAACAAACTGTTTTAGAGACTGACAGACATTGCTCCAGTCCCAGCAACATCAAACTGTTTTAGAGACTGACAGACAGGGCAGTCCTGGTCCTGTCTCCCTGTCAGTCCTCCCTCTCAGAATAAGCAACAGAGGACTTCAACTCCTATAGAAATGGCTGGTCATTTGTTTTTATTTTTTTATTTAACCAGGCAAGTCAGTTCATGCTAATGAATTACTTAAAAATCATACAATGTGATTTTCTGAATTTTTGTTTTAGATTCCGTCTCACAGTTGAAGTGTACCTATGATAAAAATGACAGACCTCTACATGCTTTGTAAGTAGGAAAACCTGCAAAATCGGCAGTGTATCAAATACTTGTTCACCCCACTGTATATTTTTATTTTCATCGTTTTTCCTGTGAAGCACATTGTGTTGCATTCCATGTCTGAAAGCTTGATTTGATTTGATATTTAATGCATTCTCCATAAATATTAGCCATGAGAAATGAATGTAATTACACACAAACACACACTTATCTCCACTTATCTTACATGTTTTACATTTGAGTCATTCAGCAGACGCTCTTATCCAGAGAGACTTACAGCAGTGAGTGCACACCATGGGAATCGAACCCACAACCCTGGCATTGAAGGCGCCATGCTCTACCAACTGAGCCACCGAGACCTCCTGAACAGCCTTCCTTCAACTGCATTTACATTACTTTTACATTGTAACGTTAGTCACTTAGCAGATGCTCTTATCCAGAGCGACTTACAGGAGCAATTAGGGTCAAGTTCCTTGCTCAAGGGCACATCGGCAGATGTTTCACCTAGTTGGGGTTTCGAACCAGCACATTGGAACACTCCAACCAGTGTGTTCTATGGCGCAAACCATCACACAAGACATCCAGGGGGTGTTTCTCAATGATCAATTGAAATAACAATAGTCACATATGAAAAATATTCAAGTGTATTGAAGTCTGTATAAGAACAAAGTGGAAAGTTATATTTCATCAAAACAATTTGATCTTGGTTATGACTGATAGGAAACGCAAACATCTAACCCCACCTCTTCCTCATCCTCTGTTCCAAGACTCTCTCTCTTATCAGACCTCCAGATCCTCTGTTCTGTGCTTTTCCCCTGCAGGACACAGTTATCTGCAACCCTGAGGGCAACACACAAACCCTCCCAGCGGCTCTAAGAAACCCAAGGGTAGCGCCTGACAATGTCAGCAGAATGTTCTAGCGAGATGACGAGAGGATGGCTGGGCGTGACAAGGTCACTACAGCTTACTATGACTGCAACATTGGACACACACCCTTCCAGCTCCATTCATTTACCCTGGATTCTCCCAACCTGCACTGTTTTTTGTTGTTGTTGAAATTAACCTTTATTTAACTAGGAAAGTCAGTTAAGAATAAATTCTTAATTACAATGACGGCCTGCACCGGTCCAACCCGGACGACGCCGGACCAATTGTGCGCCGCCCTATGGGACTCCCAATCACAGCCGGTTGTGATACAGCCTGGATTTGAACTAGGGTGTCTGTAGTGATGCCTCTAGCACTGTGATGCAGTGCCTTAGACCGCTGCACCACTCGGGAGCACTAGGCCCAATTTGCGTGCATACAGCCGTGCAGTGTGCAGCCGTGCAGTGTGCAGCCGTGCAGTGTGCAGCCGTGCATTCCTGTACGTATGTGTGTGGGTGTGTGTTTCCGTATGCGTGTGTGTCTGATATAGCGCAGTGCTCTGACGCACCTGATCTGGTACAGATTTGTCAATGGTTGTAGTGGGCGGATATCCCACGCCTGCTACTTTATGAATGTCTGTGTTGCCTAGCAACCGTGTGAACCCTCTCTCTTCCACTCCCTCCCCCCATCTCTCTCTCCATCGTTCTCTCTGC
This sequence comes from Salvelinus fontinalis, assembly GCF_029448725.1. Classification (NCBI taxonomy): domain Eukaryota; kingdom Metazoa; phylum Chordata; class Actinopteri; order Salmoniformes; family Salmonidae; genus Salvelinus; species Salvelinus fontinalis. The sequence goes on along the minus strand of NC_074675.1, from coordinate 15,143,527 downwards.
AGGGGCTCCACAGTGAAAAAGTTCATACTTTTTTTCCTCTAAGAAGCTGTACTTTCAGCTGAAGGAACCCTGCATTGCTTTACCAAACACACCCACACACACCTAAAGTGGTCCTTGGTTGTCATGGCATCAGTCTGCGTTCACATGGAGAGGACAGAGGATCCACGTCTGTGTGCAGAGAGAGCGAGCGAGAGCGAGAGAGAGAGAGCGAGAGAGAGATGGAACCCCCTCCGCTCAAACACACATATGCAAGACATGCCACAGAGAATGATACGTTTTTCCACCTGCTCAATGCCCATATATAGGGACTTTGGCAATGAAAGACGTTTGATGATGTCTTGGGGTTGCTTCTGTGGTTACAACTAAATGCTCTCTCTTTCTCTCCCTCTCTGACTCCCTCACTCGCTCTATTTATCACACGCACACGCACAGCAGCCTTTTACAGTCACCCTCTGCAGCACACATCAGAGTACAGTCCATCTCTCTGACTGACAGCTTGAGTGACAGCTGAGACCTCGCTACCACGGCGATCGATACAGCGCTTAACACACTTCTGTCAGACAGTGAGAGAGAAATGTGGAGAAAGAGATGTGGGCTGATGTAGGGAAGGAGAGAGAGAGAGATGGGGGGGGTGATGTAGGGAAGGAGAGAGAGAGAGATGGGGGGGTGATGTAGGGAAGGAGAGAGAGAGAGATGGGGGGGTGATGTAGGGAAGGAGAGAGAGAGAGATGGGGGGGTGATGTAGGGAAGGAGAGAGAGAGAGATGGGGGGGGTGATGTAGGGAAGGAGAGAGAGAGAGATGGGGGGGTGATGTAGGGAAGGAGAGAGAGAGAGATGGGGGGGTGATGTAGGGAAGGAGAGAGAGAGAGATGGGGGGGTGATGTAGGGAAGGAGAGAGAGAGAGATGGGGGCTGATGTAGGGAAGGAGAGAGAGAGATGGGGGGGTGATGTAGGGAAGGAGAGAAAGAGATGTGGGCTGATGTAGGGAAGGAGAGAGAGAGATGGGGGGTGATGTAGGGAAGGAGAGAGAGAGATGGGGGGGTGATGTAGGGAAGGAGAGAGAGAGATGGGGGGGTGATGTAGGGAAGGAAAGAGAGAGATGGGGGGGTGATGTAGGGAAGGAGAGAGAGAGATGGGGGGGTGAGGCCAAAGGGAAAGAAAGTTGTGGAGAAAAAGCGAAGAAGTGAAACCGAGTGGAAAGCGAGAGAGAGACATTTCACCACTTAAAAAGAGGAAGAGAACAGAGCCCAGTGGGACTGCCATCACTCTGACAATCTGACCAACCGGACGGATGAGAGCAGGAAGGAGAGAAGAACAGATGGAGAGAAGGAGGAGAGAAAAAGGGAGGGAGACTGAGGAGGTGTGGAGTAAGTCTGCTTTGGTGGTGGACATTGGCGCAGAAAAAGCGTTCTTACTTACAATTTAACCTCTAAAATTAAACAATACAGATGGATATTTTGTGAAGATTGTGTTGAGTAGTTGATTGGTTGAACAAACACGTTGAAAGTTCCAGGACTAGTTGAAGCATCCTGTTATAAGTAATATTATTTCCTTGTTGAGAGGCCATCATGACAAACCAATCAAGAGGGAGCTGATTGCCTTGGGAACAGGGAGAGCAGGTATGGAGAGAATTTTGGGATAGTTGAAACCAAAATGAGGCTAGTTGCGAACAAAATGTATACACACACAAAATCCCAAAAGTGGACCCTGCTAATCGGTCAGGGACACCATCCCAGGCCCATCATCCCCCACCACACAGAGAACCAGGCGTTGATAGATAGTTAACTCTAGCCAGGCTGTGGGCCAGACACAGGAGGGAAGAGGGGGGAGAGAGGGAGGACAGAGGGGGGAGACAGGAGGGGGAAAGGGGGGGGGGGCAGGAGAGGGAGGGGAAAAGGGGGAGATAGGGAGGGGAGAGGGAAAAGGGTGGTCAGGAGGGGGAGGGGAAAAGTGGGAGACAGGAGGGGAGAGGGAAAAGGGTGGTCAGGAGGGGGAGGGGAAAAGGGGGAGACAGGAGGGGAGAGGGAAAAGGGTGGTCAGGAGGGGAGAACAAGGGGGAAATGGGGGGGGCAGGAGGGGGAGAGGGAAAGGGGGGGGGGAGGGGAAAAGAGGAGGGGGAGAGGGAAGGGAAAAGAGGAGGGGGAGAGGGAAAAGGGGGAGACAGGAGGGGAGAGGGAAAAGGGGGGGCAGGATGGGAGAGGGAGGGGGGGAAAGGGAGACAGGAGGGGAGAGGGAAAGGGGGGGACATGAGGGGGAGGGGAAAGGGGGAGACAGGAGGGGAGAGGGAAAAGGGGGAGACAGGAGGGGAGAACAATGGGGAAAATGGGGGAGGGGGGCAGGGAGGAGAAAAGGGGGAGACAGGAGGAGAGAGGGAAAAGGCGGAGACCGGAGAGGAGAGGGAAAGGTGGCAGGAGGGGGAGAGGGAGGGGGAAAAGGGGGAGACAGGAGGGGAGACAGGAGGGGAGAGGGAAAAGGGGGAGACAGGAGGGGAGAGGGAGGGGAAAGAGCTGGGAGAATGGATACTGATGCTCTTCCCTGTTGTGGACAAGAAAGAGAAAAATTAAGGGAGAGAGAAAGAGAGAAACTAAATGAAGAGAGAAAAAGATATTCAGAAAGATAGTAAGAAAGATACAGTTGAAATCGGAAGTTTACATACACTTAGGTTGGAGTCATTAAAACTCGTTTTTCAACCGCTCCACAAATTTCTTGTTAATATAGTTTTGGCAAGTTGGTTAGGACATCTACTTTGTGCATGACACAAGATATTTTTCCAACAATTGTTTACATACAGATTATTTCACTTATAATTCACTGTATCACAATTCCAGTGGATCAGAAGTTTACATACACTAAGTTGACTGTGCCTTTAAACAGCTTGGAAAATTCCAGCAAATTATGTCATGGCTTTTGAAGCTTCTGATAGGCTAATTGACATAATCTGAGTCAATTGGAGGTATACCTGTGGATATATTTCAAGGCTTACCTTCAAACTCAGTGTCTCTTTGCTTGACATCATAGGAAAATCAAAAGAAATCAGCCAAGACCTCAGAAACAAAATTGTAGACCTCCACAAGTTTGGTTCATCCCTGGGAGCAATTTCCAAACGCCTGAAGGTACCACGTTCATCTGTACAAACAATAGTACGCAAGTATAAACACCATGGGACCACGCAGCCGTCATACCGCTCAGGAAGGAGACGTGTTCTGTCTCCTAGAGAAGAACGTACTTTGGTGCGAAAAGTGCAAATCAATCCCAGAACAACAGCAAAGGACCTTATGAAGATGCTAGAGGAAACAGGTACAAAAGTATCTATATCCACAGTAAAACGAGTCCTATATCGAACATAACCTGAAAGGCCGCTCAGCAAGGAAGAAGCCACTGCTCCAAAACCACCATAAAAAGCCAGACTACGGTTTTCAACTGCACATGGGGCCAAAGATCATACTTTTGGGAGAAATGTCCTCTGGTCCGATGAAACAAAAATACAACTGTTTGGCTATAATGACCATAGTTATGTTTGGAGGAAAAGGGGGGGGAGGCTTGCAAGCCGAAGAACATCATCCCAACCGTGAAGCACGGGGGTGGCAGCATCATGTTGTGGGGGTGCCTTGCTGCAAGAGGGACTGGTGCACTTCACCAAATTGATGGCTTCATGAGTATGGAAAATTATGTGAATATATTGAAGCAAAATCTCAAGACATCAGCCAGGAAGTTAAAGCTTGGTCGCAAATGGGTCTTCCAAATGGACAATGACCCCAAGCATGCTTCCAAAGTTATGGCAAAATGGCTTAAGGACAACAAAGTCAAGGTATTGGAGTGGCCATCACAAATCCCAAACCTCAATCCCATAGAAAATGTGTGGGTAAAACTGAAAAGGCATGTGTGAGCTAGGAGGCCTACAAACCTGACTCAGTTACACCAGCTCTGTCAGGAGGAATGGGCCAAAATTCACCCAACTTATTGTAGGAAGCCTGTGGAAGGCTACCCGAAATGTTTGACCAAAGTTAAACAATTTAAAGGCAATGCTACCAAATGCTAATTGAGTGTATGTAAACTTCTGACCCACTGGGAATGTGATGAAAGAAATAAAAGCTGAAATAAATAATTCTCTCTACTATTATTCTGACATTTCACATTCTTAAAATAAAGTGGTGATCCTAACTGACATAAGACAGGGACATCCTAACTGACATAAGACAATTTTTACTAGCATTAAATGTCAGGAATTGTGAAAACCGAGTTTAAATGTGTTTGGCTAAGGTGTATGTAAACTTCTGACTTCAGCTGTAGATAGTGAGAAAGATAGATAGTCAGAAAGATAGTCAGAAAGATAGATAGTCAGAAAGATAGATAATCATAAAGATAGTCATAAAGATAGATAGTCAGAAAGATGGATAGTCAAAGAGAGACAGTCAGAAAGATAGATAGTCAAAGAGAGACAGTCAGAAAGATAGATAGTCAAAGAGAGACAGTCAGAAAGATAGATAATCAGAAAGATAGTCAGAAAGATAGATAATCATAAAGATAGTCATAAAGATAGATAGTCAGAAAGATGGATAGTCAAAGAGAGACAGTCAGAAAGATAGATAGTCAAAGAGAGACAGTCAGAAAGATAGACAGTCAGAAAGATAGTCAGAAAGACAGTCAAAGAGAGACAGTCAGAAAGATAGATAGTCAGAAAGATAGTCAGAAAGATAGATAGTCAGAAAGACAGTCAAAGAGAGACAGTCAGAAAGACAGATAGTCAGAAAGACAGTCAAAGAGAGACAGTCAGAAAGACAGACAGTCAGAAAGACAGTCAAAGAGAGACAGTCAGGAAGACAGATAGTCAGAAAGACAGTCAAAGAGAGACAGTCAGAAAGACAGACAGTCAGAAAGACAGTCAAAGAGAGACAGTCAGAAAGACAGATAGTCAGAAAGACAGTCAAAGAGAGACAGTCAGAAAGATAGATAGTCAGAAAGATAGTCAGAAAGATAGATAGTCAGAAAGACAGTCAAAGAGAGACAGTCAGAAAGACAGATAGTCAGAAAGACAGTCAAAGAGAGACAGTCAGAAAGACAGACAGTCAGAAAGACAGTCAAAGAGAGACAGTCAGAAAGACAGATAGTCAGAAAGACAGTCAAAGAGAGACAGTCAGAAAGACAGATAGTCAGAAAGACAGATAGTCAGAAAGACAGATAGTCAGAAAGACAGATAGTCAGAAAGACAGTCAGAAAGATAGATAGTCAGAAAGACAGTCAAAGAGAGACAGTCAGAAAGACAGATAGTCAGAAAGACAGTCAAAGAGAGACAGTCAGAAAGACAGACAGTCAGAAAGACAGTCAAAGAGAGACAGTCAGAAAGACAGATAGTCAGAAAGACAGTCAAAGAGAGACAGTCAGAAAGACAGACAGTCAGAAAGACAGTCAAAGAGAGACAGTCAGAAAGACAGATAGTCAGAAAGACAGTCAAAGAGAGACAGTCAGAAAGATAGATAGTCAGAAAGATAGTCAGAAAGATAAATAGTCAGAAAGACAGTCAAAGAGAGACAGTCAGAAAGACAGATAGTCAGAAAGACAGTCAAAGAGATACAGTCAGAAAGATAGACAGTCAGAAAGATAGACAGCCAGAAAGATAGCTAGTCAGAGAAATAGTCAGAGACAGTCAGAAAGATAGATAGTCAGAAAGATAGTCAGAAAGACAGTCAAAGAGAGACAGTCAGAAAGATAGATAGTCAGAAAGATAGTCAGAAAGATAGATAGTCAGAAAGACAGTCAAAGAGAGACAGTCAGAAAGACAGATAGTCAGAAAGACAGTCAAAGAGAGACAGTCAGAAAGACAGACAGTCAGAAAGACAGTCAAAGAGAGACGGTCAGAAAGACAGACAGTCAGAAAGACAGTCAAAGAGAGACAGTCAGAAAGATAGATAGTCAGAAAGATAGATAGTCAGAAAGATAGATAGTCAGAAAGACAGTCAAAGAGAGACAGTCAGAAAGATAGATAGTCAGAAAGATAGATATTCAGAAAGATAGACAGTCAGAAAGATAGACAGTCAGAAAGATAGACAGTCAGAAAGATAGACAGTCAGAAAGATAGACAGTCAGAGAGACAGTCAGAAAGATAGATAGTCAGAAAGATAGATATTCAGAAAGATAGACAAAGAGAGACAGTCAGAAAGATAGATAGTCAGAAAGATAGTCAGAAAGATAGATAGTCAGAAAGACAGTCAAAGACAGATAGTCAGAAAGACAGATAGTCAGAAAGACAGATAGTCAGAAAGACAGATAGTCAGAAAGACAGATAGTCAGAAAGACAGTCAGAAAGACAGTCAGAAAGATAGATAGTCAGAAAGATAGATAGTCAGAAAGATAGATAGTCAGAAAGATAGATAGTCAGAAAGATAGTCAAAGAGAGACAGTCAGAAAGATAGTCAGAAAGATAGATAGTCAGAAAGATAGATATTCAGAAAGATAGACAGTCAGAAAGATAGATATTCAGAAAGATAGACAGTCAGAAAGATAGACAGTCAGAAAGATAGACAGTCAGAGAGACAGTCAGAAAGATAGATAGTCAGAAAGATAGATATTCAGAAAGATAGACAGTCAGAAAAATAGACAGTCAGAAAGATAGACAAAGAGAGACAGTCAGAAAGATAGATAGTCAGAAAGATAGATAGTCAGAAAGATAGATAGTCAGAAAGATAGACAGTCAGAAAGATAGATATTCAGAAAGATAGACAGTCAGAAAGATAGACAGTCAGAGAGACAGTCAGAAAGATAGATAGTCAGAAAGATAGATATTCAGAAAGATAGACAGTCAGAAAAATAGACAGTCAGAAAGATAGACAAAGAGAGACAGTCAGAAAGATAGATAGTCAGAAAGATAGTCAGAAAGATAGATAGTCAGAAAGACAGTCAAAGACAGATAGTCAGAAAGACAGATAGTCAGAAAGACAGATAGTCAGAAAGACAGATAGTCAGAAAGACAGATAGTCAGAAAGACAGATAGTCAGAAAGACAGATAGTCAGAAAGATAGACAGTCAGAAAGATACAGTCAGAAAGACAGTCAGAAAGATAGTCAGAAAGATAGTCAGAAAGATAGTCAGAAAGATAGTCAGAAAGATAGTCAGAAAGATAGTCAGAAAGATAGTAAGAAAGATAGATAGTCAGAAAGATAGTCAGAAAGATAGATAGTCATAAAGACAGTCAAAGAGAGACAGTCAGAAAGATAGATTGTGAAAAAGAGCAAGTGGTCGAGAGAGATACTATGCGGTACTCACGGCAACACAACGACAAATACACACCAAGCGCAAAACGCAAGACGACATCCACTGAGCTCTATTAGTCATGGAAATACATAAACATATTGCTACATGGCCCGTCAGAGCTGCATTCTGCTGGGTGATGTATATTAACTGAGGGTTTCAGAGACAACAAGCCATGCAAACTGGGAAACAGGCCATTAGAGTGACTTATGATTGAGACAGGGCAATTATAGCATAGTATACTGGCACTCCATAACAATGATTATCAGTTGTATTAATTACAGGAGGAAGAGGCTATGTAGGAATAAAAGTGAAAGGGGGTGGTGTGTGTGTGTGCGTACCTGTGACAGGCTGGAGAAGCCCAGGTTGTGACAACCGTTGCAAGGTGTGAGGGCCTCCCAGAACCCAGCGGGGCCACAGCTCTTCTCCCCCTCCTCTTCCTCCTGGGCCGGGGGAAGTGGGGGAGTGGGCCGCTGCAGAGAGATACAATACACACTGTTCATTTAAAACACACACACACACACACAACACACACACACACACACACCTACTCCAGGTCACTACAGAGAAACACAATACCATACTAAAGATGTAAACAATGTGTTGGTCTGATGTGTATGAGGAAGTGAATCCAGATGCAGAACTGGAACTCTTTTGAAAATGATTCATGCAAATTGTTGACAAGCATGCACCTGTTAAGAAACTAACTGTGGGAACTGATAGAGCCTCCTGGATTGATGACGAACTGAAACATTTTATGTTTCAAAGAAATTATGCAAAAGACGTGGCAAACAAGTCACGCTGCTCTGCTGATTGGTCGACATAATGACAATTGAGAAATGTTGAGACTAAACTAAACTAAAAGAAGAAAGTATTACCAAACAAAGATAAATGACCAAAAACCCAATTCATCTCCATCATTCACTGAAGTTGATGGGCCATTCATAACAAAACCTTTCGGTATTGCCAATCATTTCAATGACTATTTTCACTAGTAGTGGAAAAACTCAGAAGTGAAATGACAACATTGAACAGTGAACCATCATATTTTGGTATAAAATATTTAATAATGAAAGAGAAGGATTGCTGTTTTCAATTCGGTCAAGTTAGTGTGGGAGAGGTGGAAAAACAGTTTTTATCCATCAATAATGATAAGCCTCCAGGTATAGACAACCTTGATGGTAAACTATTGAATGGCAGTAGACTGTATCACCACCCCTATTTAAAGAAAGCCTAAAGGAGTGTGTGTCCACAGGTGTGGAAGGAAGCTAAAGTAATTCCACTGCATAAAATAGTAACGCGCCCTTTGCTGCCTCTAACAACCACCCAATCAGTTAACAGCCTGTTCTTAGTAAACTGATGGAGATAATTGTGTTTGAACAAATACAAAGCTATTTTTCAGAGAACAAGTTAACTACTGATTCAGCATGGATATAGAGAAGGAAACTCAACTTGTACTGCACTGATTCAGATGACGGATGATTGGTTAAAATAAATGTATAATAAGATGATAGTTGGAGCTGTACTGTTAGATTTCAGTGCAGTCTTTGATGTTATTGATCATACATTATTATTGAAAAAACACACTTGGTATGGCTTTAAATCACCTGCCAACACATGGTTGGAGAGTTATTTATCCAATAGAACCTAGAGTGTTCTTCAATGGAATCGTCTTCAACATCAGATATCTACAATGAGGTATCCCTCAGAGCAGTTGCCTTGGGCTGTTACTCTTCTCTATTTTAACAAATGATTTGCCATTGGTCTTACACAAAACTAGAATGCCTACGTATGTGAATGATTTCACAATCTACAGCACTCAAAGCCAGTGAGCTCACTGAAATTCTAAATAAGGAAACAGTCAGTAGCAAAACTGCAGCTGGCTCATAAACAAAGCAGAACATTTAACTGCACATACAGAACTAACATCATCAACACGCATGCCAGTCTTCACTGGTTGAGGGTTGACAAGAGATTAACTGCTTCTCCTAGTTTTAATGAGAAATATTACTTTGACGAAAATACCAGTCTGTCTGCATAATCAAATAACATTCAGCTCAGACACCCATTCACACCCCACAAGACATACCATCAGGGGTCTCTTCACAGTCCCCAAGTCCAAAACAAATTCACAGCGACGCAGTTTTAAACAGAGCCATGATCGCATGGAACTCTCTTCCATCTCCCATTACTCAAACAGCAAAATGACTTGATTAAAAATACAACTCATGGAACTCTCTTCCATCTCCCATTACTCAAACAGCAAAATGACCTGATTAAAAATACAACTCATGGAACTCTCTTCCATCTCCCATTACTCAAACAGCAAAATGACTTGATTAAAAATACAACTCATGGAACTCTCTTCCATCTCCCATTACTCAAACAGCAAAATGACCTGATTAAAAATACAACTCATGGAACTCTCTTCCATCTCCCATTACTCAAACAGCAAAATGACTTGATTAAAAATACAACTCATGGAACTCTCTTCCATCTCCCATTATTCAAACAGCAAAATGACCTGATTAAAAATACAACTCATGGAACGGCGGGGACAAACACACACATTATTTTTGTTGCATTGTTTGTATATAATTGTATTTAAAATGTGTTTGACTTTCCTTGTCTATAAGTGTTTTGTTACTTTGTAATGTTTAGTGTTTTTTTGTGGACCCCTGGAAGAGCAGCAACTGCTTCTACAAAAGCTACTGGGGATCCTAACAAACAAATAATACACACACGTGCACACTAACACACACAATATGCCCTTTTTACAGGGTCTGTGTTGCCAAGAGGATATATGTTTAGATGGGTCTTGTGAAAGGGGTATTGTCTCCTGATAATACCAGTGACCCACATGATGCAGAGGGAAAGCCCAAGGTCCCAGTGAGATTGAGAGGCAGAGAGGCAGGGGAAATAGAGAAAGAGCAAAACAGGAACAGAGAGAGAAAGAATGATAGAGAGGGGCAGATGGAGTCAGGAGGAGAGGGGAGAGAGAAATTGCTGTAGAAAATAAATGGAAGAACCAGAAGGTCACCAGTCTTATGAGATTGCAAAAAGACTAAACAAAATGCAATATAGACATACTCTACAAAACACACAATAATCATCTCTCTCTTACACACACACATGCACAAGGTCTATTAGATGGGCTTAACACTGATACCATTATTATTTTTCAGTGTCCCATATTGGACCGTATTCCCTACATACTACTTTGATCTAGAAAGGGTGCCATAAAGGCTGCCAGAAAGGGTTCCATTTGGGACACAGGCTTCAACATGGACCCAGGCAGCCAGGTCCTTCCAGGTCTAATCAGTTGAATGATGATACACTCCTTTGGTGGAATAATATTAGCATGTATCTAATGAACATGTCTTGTTCTCTGTTGAACGGTAGAGGTGATTTGTCAGAGCTAGGCCCGTTGGAAGCCTGGGGGTAGAGTAGTGGGACTCCCTGACTTTCTCACACCACAAAGTACTATGTTTAGTGGGAAAAAAGCTGGTTTGTTGTGTGCTACTATTAAGGTAGTGTGGGCTTGACTGTGTTGTCAATTGTCAATGGTCATCTTACAATCACACGTGACAATCACGGAATTGTCATGGAAGAGACATTCAAGTTGTAGAGACAACAAGACAGACGTCCCTTACAGTACATAAACAATAGGCCTCCAAGGCCACGTCGGTACGGGCCACCAAGGCCACGTCGGTACGGGCCTCCAAGGCCACGTCGGTACGGGCCTCCAAGGCCACGTCGGTACGGGCCTCCAAGGCCACGTCGGTACGGGCCTCCAAGGCCACGTCGGTACGGGCCTCCAAGGCCACGTCGGTACGGGCCTCCAAGGCCACGTCGGTACGGGCCTCCAAGGCCACGTCGGTACGGGCCACCAAGGCCACGTCGGTACGGGCCTCCAAGGCCACGTCGGTACGGGCCTCCAAGGCCACGTCGGTACGGGCCTCCAAGGCCACGTCGGTACGGGCCTCCAAGGCCACGTCGGTACGGGTCTCCAAGGCCACGTCGGTACGGGTCTCCAAGGCCACGTCGGTACGGGTCTCCAAGGCCACGTCGGTACGGGTCTCCAAGGCCACGTCGGTACGGGTCTCCAAGGCCACGTCGGTACGGGTCTCCAAGGCCACGTCGGTACGGGTCTCCAAGGCCACGTCGGTACGGGCCTCCAAGGCCACGTCGGTACGGGCCTCCAAGGCCACGTCGGTACGGGCCACCAAGGCCACGTCGGTACGGGCCTCCAAGGCCACGTCGGTACGGGTCTCCAAGGCCACGTCGGTACGGGTCTCCAAGGCCACGTCGGTACGGGTCTCCAAGGCCACGTCGGTACGGGCCTCCAAGGCCACGTCGGTACGGGCCACCAAGGCCACGGCGGTACGGGCCTCCAAGGCCACGTCGGTACGGGCCTCCAAGACCATGTCGATGGCGGTACGGGCCTCCAAGGCCACGGCGGTACGGGCCTCCAAGGCCACGGCGGTACGGGCCTCCAAGGCCACGGCGGTACGGGCCTCCAAGGCCATGGCGGTACGGGCCTCCAAGGCCATGGCGGTACGGGCCACCAATGATGTCACATCATTATTAAACAAACATGATGAACACCTATTTGTGACCTGGCTGTTGACTTGTTCTATTCAGTAACCAGCATGTTGATTCGTTGCCAAGAGGCTTCGCTACTAGCCAGCGAGGCCCTTCCGTAGTGTACAGCAGACGTAGTGAGGAGGGCAGTGGGCTACACACATAGACATCCAACACTATGTCTATGGTTATACCTCAGCTCTGGAACCAGGAAGTTGATGAGTGTGTCCTACAGCAGATATGGGCGATGACCATGTTTTTATTCATCCGTCTGTCTGATGGACAGACGCTGCACCACTCTCTGACATTTACAGTGTGTCATGCTAATGGTCGTGCATGCATACAAATGAGCACATAGGCCTGGATGGGCGCAGGGGACTTATTCACACATCCAGATCCATAGAGAGCCACACAAATAAGTATGAGACACACATACAGACACTGACCATGAAGACACAAAATCTAATGCATACTGTACCCTCTCCATTACATGTGCTCTGTGTCTGTGTCTGTGTGTGTGTGTGTGTGTGTGTGTGTGTGTGTGTGTATGTGTGAGTGAGTGTGTGTGTGTGCGCCTACATCATTGCCTCAGTGTGTGACTGATTGAGACGTGTTTGTGCTTCTATTAAACCAAGGCCAAGGCCTGCCCAGAGGCTGTTGCTCCATCAAGCCACCCACTCCCACCACACACACAGCGGCAGTGGTTTGATTCAGACCAGATCAATTCCTGTTAGTGTGCCGCGCCAAACGCCACAGGTATCAATCTCCCTAGAAACGAGAGAAACTGGACCCCTGTCGCCATAATGAAAGCCCTTCTACCAATCAGCTCTCAGGGGTGAAGCTAGGCTGACCAAGGCCTTGTTCTAGTACTAAAACACGCACCCTTCCTTCCTACCTTACTGCCTTCCTTCAAGTGAGTTCCAGCAAAATCACTGATTTGATGTAAAGCAAGGATTCCATTACATAGCTTTCACCAATCCAGTCATGTCAGATCAGTGGTTACTTCCCGGAAGGAAGGAGGATGCACTATACTGAACAGAAATATACAGTGCATTCTGAAAGTATGCCGACACCTTCCCTTTTACACATTTTGTTATGTTACAGCCTTATTCTAAAATGGATTGAATGAATTTTTTTCCTCATCAATCTACACACAATACCCCATAATGACAAAGCGAAAACAGTTTTCATTTTATTTGTATTAGAAATTTAAAACAGGAATACCTTATTTACATAAGTATTCAGACCCTTTGCTATAAAACTTGAAATTGAGCTCAGGTGCAACCTGTTTCCATGGATCATCCTTGAGATGTTTCTACAACTTGGAGTCCATCTGTGGTCAATTAAATTGATTGGACATGATTTGGAAAGGCACACACCTGTCTATATAAGGTCCCACAGTTGACAGTGCATGCAGCAAAAACCAAGCCATGAGGTGGAAGGAATTGTCATAAGAGCTTGTGTTGGGCACAGGTCTGGGGAAGGGTACCAAAAAATGTCTGCAGCATTGAAGGTCCCCAAGAACACGGTGGACTCAACCAATCACTCAATGGAAGAAGTTTGGAACCACCAAGACTCTTCCTAGAGCTGGCCGCCCAGCCAAACTGAGCAATCGGGGGAGAAGGGCCTTGGTCCGGGAGGTGACCAAGAACACAATGGTCACTCTGACAGAGCTCCAGAGTTCCTCTGTGGAGATGGTGGAACCTCCCAGAAGGATAACCATTTCTGCAGCCCTTCACCTATCAGGCCTTTATGGTTGAGTGGCCCAGCCAGATCCCAGAAATGTCCCATACGAACAAAAAACGTATTTCTCTAACATTTTGTTCACAAATTTGTTTACATCCTTGTTAGTGAGAATGTATCTTTTGACAAGACAATCCACCACCTGACAGGTGTGGGATATCAAGAAGCTGATTAAACAGCATGATCATCACACAGGTGGACCCTGTGCTGGGGACAATAAAAGGCCACTAAAAATGTGTCGTTTTGTCACACAACATAATGCCACAGATGTCTCAAGTTTTGAGGGAGTATACAATTGGCATGCTGACTGCAGGAATGTCCACAAGAGCAGTTGCCAGATAATTTAATATACATTTCTTTACCATAAGCCGCCTCCAATGTCATTTTAGAGAATTTGGCGGTATGTCCAACAGGCCTCACAACCGCAGACCATGTGTAATCACACCAGCCCAGGACCTCCACATCCAGCTTCTTCACCTGCGGGATCGTCTGAGACCAGCCACCCGTACAGCTGATGAATCTGTGGGTTTGCATAACCAAAGAATTTCTGCACAAACTATCAGAAACGGTCTCAGGGAAGCTCATCTGCGTGCTCGTCGTCCTCACCAGGGTCTTGACCCGACTGCAGTTCAGCATTGTAACTGACTTCAGTGGGCAAACGCTCACCTTCGATGGTCACTGTCACGCTGGAGGAGTGCGCTCTTCACAGATGAATACCGGTTTCAACTGTACCGTTGTACCGGTTTCAACTGTACCAACTGTACCGTACGTACTGTCAGATGGCAGACAGCGCGTACGGCATTGTGTGGGTGAGCAGTTTGCTGATGTCAACGTTGTGAACAGAGTGAAGACGTGGTGGCAGTGAGGTTATGGTATGGACAGGCATAAGCTACGGACAACGAACACGTGTATTTATTGATGGCAATTTGAAAGCACAGAGATACTGTGACGAGATCCTGAGGCCCGTTGTCGTGCCATTCATCCGTCGCCTTCACCTCAAGTTTCAGCTTGTCGCAAGGATCTGAACACAATTCCTGGAAACTGAAAATGTCTCAGTTCTTCCATGGCCTGCATACTCAGACATGTCACCCATTGAGCACGTATGAGATGCTCTGGATCGACGTGTACGACAGTGTGTTCGAGTCCCCGACAATATCCAGCAACTTCGCACAGCCATTGATGAGGAGTGGGACAACATTCCACAGCCCACAATCATCATTCTGATCAACTCTATTTGCAGCGTGAGGCAAATGGTGGTCACACCAGATGCTGACTGGTTTCTGATCTACGCCCCTACTTTTTGTTTAAGGTATCTGTGACTAATAGATGTTTCTGTTTTCCCAGTCATGTGAAATCAAAAGATTAGGCCCTAATTAATTTATTTCAATTGACTGATTTCCTTACATGAACGGTAACCCATGTTGCGTGAATGTTGCATTTATGTTTTTGTTCAGTAAACATTTCTACCTTACAGCGTGTCTGAGGCTGCCCTCTCCTGGTGACTAAATGTTACTACAGTAATGGACCCCAGAGTGATGCAGTAGAACATGGTTTTCCAATCCAAGAATAACAATACGACGGTACGATACCACAGACCCAAAATTGCGAAAATGGTCCTCACCCTCCACATTCGCCTTGATTCCCCCTGGTCCCATCCTTCCTCCCTGATCCAAAATGGTCATCACCCTCCACATCCCCCTTGATTCCCCCTGGTCCCATCCTTCCTCCCTGATCCAAAATGGTCCTCACCCTCCACATCCCCCTTGATTCCCCCTGGTCCCATCCTTCCTCCCTGATCCAAAATGGTCCTCACCCTCCACATCCCCCTTGATTCCCCCTGGTCCCATCCTTCCTCCCTGATCCAAAATGGTCCTCACCCTCCACACCCCCCTTGATTCCCCCTGGTCCCATCCTTCCTCCCTGATCCAAAATGGTGCTCACCCTCCACATCCCCCTTGATTCCCCCTGGTCCCATCCTTCCTCCCTGATCCAAAATGGTGCTCACCCTCCACATCCCCCTTGATCCCCCCTGGTCCCATCCACCCTCCCTGATCCAAAATGGTCCTCACCCTCCACATCCCCCTTGATTCCCCCTGGTCCCATCCTTCCTCCCTGATCCAAAATGGTCCTCACCCTCCACATCCGCCTTGATTCCCCCTGGTCCCATCACCCTCCCTGATCCAAAATGGTCCTCACCCTCCACACCCCCCTTGATTCCCCCTGGTCCCAACCACCCTCCCTGATCCAAAATGGTGCTCACCCTCCACATCCCCCTTGATTCCCCCTGGTCCCATCCTTCCTCCCTGATCCAAAATGGTCCTCACCCTCCACACCCCCCTTGATTCCCCCTGGTCCCATCCTTCCTCCCTGATCCAAAATGGTGCTCACCCTCCACATCCCCCTTGATTCCCCCTGGTCCCATCCTTCCTCCCTGATCCAAAATGGTGCTCACCCTCCACATCCCCCTTGATTCCCCCTGGTCCCATCCACCCTCCCTGATCCAAAATGGTCCTCACCCTCCACATCCCCCTTGATTCCCCCTGGTCCCATCCACCCTCCCTGATCCAAAATGGTCCTCACCCTCCACACCCCCCTTGATTCCCCCTGGTCCCATCCTTCCTCCCTGATCCAAAATGGTGCTCACCCTCCACATCCCCCTTGATTCCCCCTGGTCCCATCCTTCCTCCCTGATCCAAAATGGTGCTCACCCTCCACATCCCCCTTGATTCCCCCTGGTCCCATCACCCTCCCTGATCCAAAACGGTCCTCACCCTCCACATCCCCCTTGATTCCCCCTGGTCCCATCACCCTCCCTGATCCAAAACGGTCCTCACCCTCCACATCCCCCTTGATTCCCCCTGGTCCCATCCACCCTCCCTGATCCAAAATGGTCCTCACCCTCCACATCCCCCTTGATTCCCCCTGGTCCCATCCACCCTCCCTGATCCAAAATGGTGCTCACCTTTCTGACTCTGCTCAGGGTGCCGTTACTGCGTCGCTCCTCGTCTGATAGGTGACCGCTGCCAAAGCTCTCCATGGAATGAGAGTGGGATGAGATGGTCTGGCAGAGCTCCTAAGTAGAGTAGAGTAGAGTGAGGTAGTAATTTAATGACTTGGTTTTATCACCACAAGCATCAGCAATGATTCCAAAGACAACACAAGGATCTATAAGATAAAGATGAAGATAGTAACAACATAACACACCTCAAAGGAGTAGTCTCTGTCCCGACACATCTTCATCTCATTCAGCAGCTTGGAGAGCTCCCCTGTCACAGCATCATCTGGGGAGGAGGAGGAGGGGGAAAGGAGATGGGGGAGAGGGAGGAGTAGAGGGAGCGAAGGAGAGACGAGGGAGAGGAGAGAGATTATAAGGGGAGAGAGAGGGGAGATATGGGGAGATATGGAGAGAGAGAGAGAGAGAGAGAGAAGATGGGGGGGAGATGGGAGATATGGGGAGAGAGGAGATTGGAGAGATATGGGGAGAGAGGGGAGATATGGGGGGAGAGGGGGAGATATGTGGAGAGGGGGAGATAGTGGATAGTCAAAGGTTGGGGCAAAAAAATACAAAACCTGTTTTCAACAATCCTAGTTAATTGTGACATGTAAGGCTGTTAAAGAATGGAGAGGTGAGAAAGAGAGCTGGAGTCAAAAGAGAAGAAGCTTCTTTCTCCATCACTCTCTCTCTCTCAATCTACTTTTCTCTGTGGCCTCTTTCTCCATCACTCGCTCTCTCTCAATCTACTTTTCTCTGTGGCCTCTTTCTCCATAACTCTCTCTTTCAATCTACTTTTCTCTGTGGTATTTCCTTCAGTGAAAACAGCTAGAGAAAGAGTACTACAGTACATAACGATGATGGATCAAACTGGGTTTGTTTCTACTGAACATATGAACTAAAAGAGAGCAGACCTGGCCAAATACACATGTTAACACCTTAATATGTTCCTTTCTGTGTGGCAGCGTTCTAATCCAGGAAGTAGTTCCTCCGGTCTGCCCTCGTTCACTGGCTTTCACAGACCTGTTAGAGCTGAAAGCACCACTCTCTCCCTCTCTCCACAACACCCTCTCTCCTCCTTTCTCCACAACACCCTCTCTCCTCCTTTCTCCACCACACCCTCTCTCCTCCTTTCTCCACCACACCCTCTCTCCTCCTTTCTCCACCACACCCTCTCTCCCTCCTTTCTCCACCACACCCTCTCTCCCTCCCCCTTTCCCTCCCTCCCTCTCTCCTCCTTTCTCCACCATTCCCTCTCACCTTACAATAAAGTGTGTTGAGGTGTTTAAACACGGTGTGTGTTCAGGCGTGCACGAGCTGTGCTGAATGTGTATTTTCTGCTCCTCCCTCCCTCCCTCCCTCAATGAAGATAATTAAAGGGGAGTGCTGACTGGTGGTGATTGAGAAGAGAAAGAGAGAGAGAGAGCAGCAGGAATTGTATGAGAGATACCAGTGCACAGCTCCAACTCAGCCACTAGGGGCAGTGTTGGATAAGGGAAAACACTGTATTGAAGTTGACTGAGGTAGTACAGGTTCATACCAATAGGCAGTGCTCACCATGTTTGAAAATATCCGCCTGGTTCTGTGTGTACAGTATAGCGTGTGTAGTAGATACAGTGCCTTCGGGAATGTATTCACACCCCTTGACTTTGTCCACATTTTGTTACGTTACAGCCTTATTATTTTTCCCCTCAACAATCTACACACAATACCCCAGAAATGTTTTGCTAATTTATTAAGAATAAAAAACTGAAATATCACATTTACATAAGTATTCAGACCCTTTACTCTGTACTCTGTTGAAGTACCTTTGTCAGCGATTACAGCCTTGAGTCTTCTTGGGTATGAAGCTACAAGCTTGGCACACCTGGATTTGGGGAGTTTCTCCCATTCTTCTCTGCAGATCCTCTCAAGCTCTGTCAGGTTGGATGGGGGGAGACGCTACACAGCTATTTTCAGGTCTCTCCAGAGATGTTCGATCGGGTTCAAGTTTGGGCTCTGGCTAGGCCACTCAAGGACATTTAAGAGACTTGTCCCGAAGCTACTCCCGCGTTATCCTGTTGGAAGGTGAACCTTCACCCCAGTCTGAGGTCCTAAGCGCTCTGGGGCAGGTTTTCATCAAGGACTCTCTGTACTTTGCTCCATTCATCTTTGCCTCCATCCTGACTAGTCTCCCAGTCCCTGCTGCTGAAAAACATCCATACAGTATGATGCTGCCATCACCATGCTTCACCGTAGGGATGGTGCCAGGTTTCCTCCAGACGTGATGCTTGGCATTCAGGCCAAAGAGTTCAATCTTGGTTTCATCAGACCAGAGAATCTTGTTTCTCATGGTCTGAGAGTCATTTAAATGCCTTTTGGCAAACTCCAAGCGGGCTGTCATGTGCCTTTTACTAAGGAGTGGCTTCCGTCTAGCCATTGTACCATAAAGGCCTGATTGGTGGAGTGCTGCAGAGATGGTTGTCCTTCTGGAAGGTTCTCCCATCTCCACAGAGGAACTATGGAGCTCTGTCAGTGACCATCGGGTTCTTGGTCACCTCCCTGACCAAGGCCTTCTCCCCCGATTGCTTAGTTTGGCCGGGCGACCAGCACTAGGAAGAATCTTGGTGGTTCCAAACTTCTTCCATTTAAGAATGATGGAGGATAAGGTATTTCTGTTTTTTATATTTAATAAATGTGCCAAAATTTCTAATTTTTGTTTTCGCTTTGTCATTATGGGGTATTGTGTGAGGATTATATTTATTTAATCCATTTTAGAATAAGGACGTAAAGTAACCAAATGTGGAAAAAGCCAAGGGGTCGGAATACTGTATGTGTATAGTGTGTGTGTGCGCGCGCAAGTTTGTGTGTGCGTGTACTTACTTTTGTGTCTGAGGGAGGGGGAGGCGGAGAGAGAGGGGATGGAAGTGCGAGGTGTGGGGACAGGACACTGGCGAATAGGTTCCTCCATCAACACACACTTATTGTCCATCATCTCCTCCATCATATATTCTGGTGAGAGAGGAGAGAGAGAAAACGGAGAGAGGGAGAACAAGAGAGAGACCGAGACCGAGAGAGAGCGTGGTGATGTGATTGCAGGGTTCAAATGGTTGCAGACATAGAGCAGGGAACCATTTTATTGTACTGATAATGAACCACATACAGAAACACACACACAGCAACACAGACAAGGCGTATGGAATGGGAGTGTGAAGCAGGAGGAAACTATGAGCTCGCTAACACAGACACAGCAGGCTTGTTGAGTTTAGTCACAAGGCAGGAGCCTGGCTGTGTGTTAGTATGAAAGATCCAACTAAGGTCAGAGGTACTTTAACACACCGGGAGTGTGTGTGTGTGTGTGTGTGTGTGTGTGTGTGTGTGTGTGTGTGTGTGTGTGTGTGTGTGTGTGTGTGTGTGTGTGTGTGTGTGTGTGTGTGTGTGTGTGTGTGTGTGTGTGTGTGT
>NC_074675.1:14988522-15113522 GCF_029448725.1 Salvelinus fontinalis | reverse complement strand
CACTGAAGCATGCACGAGAGCACCAGCTGTTATGGATGACTGTGTGATAACACTCTCGGCAGCCGATGTGAACAAAACCTTTAAACAGGTCAACATTCACAAAGCCGCTGGGCCAGACGGATTACCAGGACGTGTACTCAAAGCATGCGTGGACCAACTGTCAAGTGTCTTCACTGACATTTTCAACCTCTCCCTGACCGAGTCTGTAATACCTACATGTTTCAAGCAGACCACCATAGTCCCTGTGCCCAAGGAAGCTTCCTAAATGATTACCGCCCCGTGGCACTCACGTCGGTAGCCATGAATTGCTTTGAAAGGCTGGTCATGGCTCACAACAGCATCCTCCCGGACACACTAGACCCACTCCAATTCACATACCGCCCCAAACCGATCCACAGATGACGCAATCTCAATCGCACTCCACACTGCCCTCTCCCAACTGGACAAAAGGAACACCTACGTGAGAATGCTGTTCATTGACTACAGCTCAGCGTTCAACACCATAGATCCCACGAAGCTCATCACTAAGCTAAGGATTCTGGGACTAAACACCTCCCACTGCAAATGGATGCTGGACTTCTGGACGGGCCGCCCCCAGGTGGTAATAGTAGGCAACAACACGTCTGCCACGCTGATCCATAACACTGGGGCCCTTCAGGGGTGTGTACTTAGTCCCCTCCTGTATTCCCTGTTCACCCACGACTGCGTGGTCAAACACGACTCCAACACCATCATTAAGTTTGCTGACAACACAACAGTGGTAGGCCTGATCACCGGCCTATATGGAGGAGGTCAGAGACCTGGCAGTGTGGTGCCAGGACAACAACCTCTCCCTCAATGTGAGCAAGACAAAGGAGAGAATCGTGGACTACGGGGCTGTAATGGAGCGGGTAAAGATTTTGTGTGTCCACATCACCAACGAACTATCATGGTCCAAACACACCAAGACAGTCGTAAAGAGGGCATGACAAAACCTTTTCCCCCTCAGGAGACTGAAAAGATTTGGCATGGGTCCCCAGATCCTGAAAAGGTTATACAGCTGCACCATCGAGGGCATCCTGACCGGTTGCATCACCGCCTGGTATGGCAACTGCTCGGCATCTGACCATAAGGCGCTACAGAGGGTAGTGCAAATGGCCCATTACATCACTGGGGCCAAGCTTCCTGCCATCCAGGACCTATATAATGGGCGGTGTCAGAGGAAAGCCTATAAAATTGTCAGAGACTCCAGTCACCCAAGTTATAAAATGTTATCTTTGCTACCGCACGGCAAACGGTCCTGGAGCGCCAAGTCTAGGACCAAAAGGCTCCTCAACAGCTTCTACCCCCCAAGCCATAAGACAGCTGAACAATTCATAAAATCGCCACCAGACAATTTACATTGACCCCTCCCTTTTGTACACTGCTGCTACTCGCTGTTTATTATCTATGCATAGTCACTTTGCACCCATCTACATATTACCTCAACTAGCCTGTATCCCTGCACACTGACTCAGTGCCTCGTTATTGTTATTCTTATTGTGTTACTTTGTATTTTTGTCTATTTGGCAAATATGTTCTTAACTCTTCTTGAACTGCACTGTTGGTTAAGGGCTTGTAAGCAAGCATTTCATGGTAAAGTCTACCCTTGTTGTATTCGGCGCATGTGACAAATAAAGTTGACTTGAAAAGGACAACTAAGACATCCAAATTCACATCCACAAACCCAAAACCACTCACCCCTACAGAACATCCCAAAGTCTTTCTAGTGGCTTAGCCATAACTGCAGATAACCACACCACTCAACTCAATGAGTTAACCCGTGAACTAATTCTCCTACACTACCAACTCAGGACTAGTGGCAACAGTGCATCGTTCTCTGAGAGCAGAAGACAATGGCTGAAGCATTAGGTTGTGTAAGAGAATGCCTGCCCCCCCCCCCCCCGTGTATAGGAAGAGCAACACAGAGGGCTCACATTGTTCTTGTTCCCTATTGGACAGATAAACTTCCTGGAACGACTTGTATCAATCTGCACACATCCGGACACTACACCGCCCGGTACTCTAAACAACCACGTACACTGTCACGACGAGGGAGAGAGAGAGAGCAGTGTGTGCACAGATGCTCACGTGTGTGTATGTTAATGCGTGTGTATGTTAATGCGTGTGTATGTTAATGCGTGTGTGTGTTAATGCGTGTGTGTGTTAATGCGTGTGTGTGTTAATGCGTGTGTGTGTTAATGCGTGTGTGTGTTAATGCGTGTGTGTGTTAATGCGTGTGTGTGTTAATGCGTGTGTGTGTTAATGCGTGTGTGTGTTAATGCGTGTGTGTGTTAATGCGTGTGTGTGTTAATGCGTGTGTGTGTTAATGCGTGTGTGTGTGTTAATGCGTGTGTGTTTGTTAATGTGTGTGTGTTTGTTAATGCGTGTGTGTTTGTTAATGTGTGTGTGTTAATGCGTGTGTATGTTAATGCGTGTGTGTTTGTTAATGCGTGTGTGTGTTAATGCGTGTGTGTGTTAATGCGTGTGTGTGTTAATGCGTGTGTGTTAATGCGTGTGTGTGTTAATGCGTGTGTGTTTGTTAATGCGTGTGTGTTTGTTAATGCGTGTGTGTGTTAATGCGTGTGTGTTAATGCGTGTGTGTTAATGCGTGTGTGTGTTAATGCGTGTGTGTTTGTTAATGCGTGTGTGTTTGTTAATGCGTGTGTGTTTGTTAATGCGTGTGTGTTAATGCGTGTGTGTTTGTTAATGCGTGTGTGTTTGTTAATGCGTGTGTGTTAATGCGTGTGTGTGTTAATGCGTGTGTGTTTTATTGTGTGTGTATGTTAATGCGTGTGTGTGTTAATGTGTGTGTGTGTGTGTTAATGCGTGTGTTTGTGTTAATGCGTGTGTGTGTGTTAATGCGTGTGTGTGTGTGTTAATGCATGTGTGTATGTTAATGTGTGGTACCTTGCATGAGTGCAGTGATTTGCTGGGACTTCTGTGCGGGGTGTTCTCTGAGGATCTCCAGAGCTGTTCTTCCCTGGCAGTCTGTGATGTTGGCATCAATACCTGCAACAGACAGACAGAAGACTGAAACCATGGGTCAGACAGGCACCCAGCCGACGCCACCCCACACTCACACACGAGCGAGCACACACACTCACACACGAGCGAGCACACACACTCACACACGAGCGAGCACACACACACACACTCACACACGAGCGAGCACACACACACACACACACACACACACACACACACACACACACACACACACACACACACACACACACACACACACACACACACACACACACACACACAAATCTAGCCTCCTGCACACACTCCCTTAACAAGTAAATCTATATAGACATTTTAAAGGGGAAGCACTGTAAAGTGTTGCATGTAGGAAGACAAAGATGCTAAATAGACTCACTTGGAGAAATTTACTAGGAAAACATCCATACTGTATCTCTGTCTGACAATTTACTGACAGAGGAAGCTAACTGTGTCCATCCTGTATCTCTCTCACACTCACACACTGATGGATAGAAGAGAAGGTTGGGTGGATGACAGGGGTCAGACAGTAAACCGGTACATGCCTGTCACTCTAATCTCAATAAGCCCCCCGAAACAAAAACAATATGGCCGTCCGGGGTTCCTCACAGGAAGTGCAACAAGACAACAGAGGAAACAGGAAGCGATTGAGGAAAATAAGGGGGAGAGGGGTGGGAGGTAGGACAAAGACCACACTCTCTCTCTCTCTCTCTCTCCATATCCTCTACTGTTCTCTCTCTCACTCCATTCTTCTCTCTCTCTCTACATATCATCTTCTGCCCCCCCCCCTCTCTTTCTCCATATCATCTACTCTCTCTCTCTACATATCATATACTGTCTCTCTCTCTGTCTCCATATCATATATTCTCTCTCTCTCTCTCTCTCTCTCTCTCTCTCTCTCTCTCTCTCTCTCTCTCTCTCTCTCTCTCCATTTAATCTACTGTCCCTCTCTCTCTCGCTCCATATAATCTACTGTCCCTCTGTCTCTCTCTCTCTCCATATAATATACTGTCCCTCTCTCTCTCTCTCCATATAATATACTGTCCCTCTCTCTCTCTCTCCATATAATATACTGTCCCTCTCTCTCTCTCTCCATATAATCTACTGTCCCTCTCTCTCTCTCTCCATATAATCTACTGTCCCCCTCTCGCTCCCTCTCTCCATATCATATATTGTCCCCCTCTCTCTCTAACTTCCTATCATCTACTCTCTCTCCCTATCATCTACTCTCTCTCCCTATCATCTACTCTTTCTCTCTCTCTATATATATATATATCATCTACTGTCTATATTGTAGCCTCAAGGACTTTTTAAAAACGTCTTATTGTAACACATGAACTGTGTGATATTTGGTGGAGCCAAGATGGAGGCACGAGACAGTACACATGGGCCCAAGTGAGAGAGAACACCATCTCTCTGACCAGGTTAGATAGGTTTTATTGTAACACTGTGTGATGTTTGGAGCCAACATGGAGGCACGAGACAGAACACATGGGCTAATGTGAGAGAGAACACCATCTCTCTGACCAGATTAGAGTGCATGCAAGTTAGAGTGCATACTGGCCTTTTAATATAACTTTATTGAGTGATGGTCACTTCAGGAAATGTTTTAGCTTTTCTGGAAGACACGGTGGTCTCAAAAGGCCAGTTTTGTAAACCTTCAACAGTGGTGGGATATAGGGAAAATCAAGGTTCAACAATTCTGTAATCAATACACAATGAATGTCACCACAGACATCACCAGATCAATGAACACCCCAGAGTCTGAAATAGTGGATGTCCTGACGTTGGTTGAGACCACAGGAGATCGAGGTCATACTCAGGCCCTCAAGATAAAAAAGACACATTGGCAGACCTGCTGGGTATCAGAGCACAGGGGGCATTGGCAGACCTGCTGGGTATCAGAGCACAGAGTGCATTGGCAGCCCTGCTGGGTATCAGAGCACAGGGGGCATTGGTAGACCTGCTGGGTATCAGAGCACAGGGGGCATTGGTGAGAAGTCATTTTCAATTTTTCTTTGATTCAGAGAAAAAGAATGAACAAAGAGGAATTATTATTTGCTTCAAATCAGCTGTTGGACCGGAGCTCACTAGCCCTAGTGAAAATAGAAAGAGGGCAGTAGAGTTCTATGCTGAGCTCTACTAGTGTGAGGACAAAGAGGATATAACAGTGACAACAGTTTCTTGATTGGCTCCCACAGGTGGCTGCAGAAGCTCAGGGTGAACTACAGCAACCACCGTCTTTGCAGGAGATATACACTGCATTAAAAGGCATGGAAAATGGTGGGCTTCCTGTTGACTTTTTAAAGTATTTTTGGGCTATGTTGGGAGAGGATTGGCTAGCAGGACTTAACGATAGTTTGACCGGAGGGTTACTACTGATAAGCTGCAGAAGGGCTGTCCTCACCCTACTGCCCAAAAAGGGTGACCCTAGGGAGGTGAAGAACTGGAGGCCGGTGGCTTTATTGTGCACTGATTATAAGATCCTGTCAAAGGCTTTGTCCAACAGGCCGAGGGAGGTGATGGGGCAAATCATACCATACCAATCCTGCTGTGTTCCCGGCAGGCAGATAGGGGATAACAGTTCCCTGATTCTGGATGTTGTGGACGTCTCTAGGGCTGTTGGGTTGGATGCTGGTCTAATTTCAATTGATCAGGAAAATACATTTGACCGAGTTGAACATCAATACTTATGATGCAACTTTGAGGCATTTGGTTTCAGCTCTGGTTTTACTGCCATGATCACGGTGATATATGGTGACATTGAAAGTGTATTGAAAGTTAATGGTGGCTTGAGTGCTCCTATTAAAGTGTGTAGAGCTATTAGGCAGGGGTGTTCGTTGTCTGGAATGTTATATGCCATCACTATAGAGCCACTACTAAATAGCATTAGAAGTTGCATTGAAGGGGTGTACAGTACCTTTCAGAGGACATTCCTCCTATTTGTCTCTCAGCCTATGCTGATGATGTAGTTATTTTAATGAAAAATCAAGCGAAGGTGGATAGTTTGAGTCTAATGGTTGATCGGTTTAGGGGAATAATCTCTGCAAAGGTAAATTGGCAAAAAAGTTGTGCTTCACAGATTGGGAAATGGTCTGGAGGGATCGTGGCTTTGCCAGGGGGCTGGAATGGTGTAAGGGTATCTTGGACCTAGGGGATGAGGGAACAATGGAACAAAATTGGAATGAGGTGGTTGATATGGTGGAAGGAGGGTGAGGAGATGGCTGTGGTTGTTATCTCGTATGTCATATAGTGGACACACTATTATTGTTAACAATGTGATTGCCTCTGCACTGTGGCATCGGTTGTCATGTTTAGAGCCACCGTCTGGCCTTCTGGCCAAGATACAGGCAATTATTGTAGATTTGTTGGGGGATAAATATCATTGGGTTCCACAAAGTGTTTTGTATTTGTCAAAAGAGGAGGGGGACAAGGTCTTGTTCATTTTGCTAGTAGGGCCTCTGCTTTCCGGTTCCAGTTTATTCAAAGGTTGCTTTATGGACCAAAAAAATATGGTTTGGAGAGGGGTGGCAGGTCTTGTATTACAGCAAGTAGGGGGATTAGCTTTAAAGAAGGCTTTATTTTTGGTTGATAGTAGCCAGATTTCTAGGGAGGGAGTACGTCCGTTTTACAGAGACCTTCGTAGGTTTTGAAGTATAATGAAGGTGTCCAGAAGACCTACAGTGGAGTCGGTGCATTGGCTGCTGGAGGAACCTCTGGTGTATTATGGGGCAAGACTGGATTGTACAACTGCAGCTGTTCCACATTTCTCCAAGATTCTGGTGAAGGGCAAAATCATCACCCTAAAACAGTTAATGGACATGGCTGGGCGCACCTTAATGGATGGAGGACGGGTGGCTGAACATCTGGGGGTGAGGTCAGAAAGGATTGTGGGAAACTGCTGGGAAGCTGCAGAAAGGCTCTGTCAGCAGAAGAGTGGATTATGCTCAACGGTCACAAGGAAAAGGTACAAGATGGAAACGTCCCATTTCCAAGACCAGGGATTACACCCAATATCCCAGAGTCAGAAAGAAATGTGTTATTACTGGATTTGAGAGGGTTGGAAGAGGTGGGTTTGGATGAGGTGAATGGGAAGGATTTATATAGGGGGTGTGTCAAGGTTTTGAATAAAGATGAAGTGAAAAATAGAAAAGACACTCCTTGGAGGGTAAAACGGCCTTGGTGACAAGGTAAAGCCAGCATGGAGAGCATTGTACAAGCCAGCGTTACAAAAGGGTACTGGTGATACGTAATGGAAGGTTGTGCATGACATCAACGCAGTTAATGCTTTTGTTTCTGTCATTCATTCAGATGGATGTCCTTTTTTTAATATAAGAGAAGCAATTTGTCATTGTTTTATGGAGTGTGAGAGGATAACGCCTCTATTTGAAATAATATAGTATTTTTTACAGCTGTAGGGGAGATTTTCAATATCACCGTTTTTATTTTGGTGTTTCAATATGGTAAGCAACAGAAAAGAAAATGTAAACTGTTAAATGTTATTTTGGGACAAGCTAAGATGTCAGTTTGTCTGAGTAGGAAACATAAAATAGACACGGGATTTTGGCAGGATATAAAATGTGTTTTAGGGATTAGTCAAAGCCAGAATGAAAGTGGATTTTGAGTTCTTCTCAGCTGTATAAGATCTCCCATTGTTTGAGGAGAAGTGGGTTTACGAAGGTGTGGTTTGTTTACATTACATTTACATTTTAGTCATTTAGCAGACGCTCTTATCCAGAGCGACTTACAGTAGAGTGCATACATTTTATTACATTTTACATACTGAGACAAGGATATCCCTACCGGCCAAACCCTCCCTAACCCGGACGACGCTATGCCAATTGTGCGTCGCCCCACGGACCTCCAGGTTGCGGCCGGCTGCGACAGAGCCTGGGCGCAAACCCAGCCCAGCCTGGGCGCGAACCCAGAGACTCTGGTGGTGCAGCTAGCACTGCGATGCAGTGCCCTAGACCACTGCGCCACCCGGGAGGCTAGTGGAGGGGAAATTACTTTTTGTGATTTTATTTGTTTTATTTTATTTTATTTATTTCACTCTCTCTCTCCATATCATCTACCGTCACTCTCGCTCTCCATATCATCTACCGTCACTCTCGCTCTCCATATCATCTACCGTCACTCTCGCTCTCCATATCATCTACCGTCACTCTCGCTCTCCATATCATCTACCGTCACTCTCGCTCTCCATATCATCTACCGTCACTCTCGCTCTCCATATCATCTACCGTCACTCTCGCTCTCCATATCATCTACCGTCACTCTCGCTCTCCATATCATCTACCGTCACTCTCGCTCTCCATATCATCTACCGTCACTCTCGCTCTCCATATCATCTACTGTCTCTCTCCATATCATCTACTGTCTCTCTCCATATCATCTACTGTCTCTCTCCATATCATCTACTGTCTCTCTCCAAATCATCTACTGTCTCTCTCCAAATCATCTACTGTCTCTCTCCAAATCATCTACTGTCTCTCTCCATATCATCTACTGTCTCTCTCCAAATCATCTACTGTCTCTCTCCATATCATCTACTGTCTCTCTCCATATCATCTACTGTCTCTCTCCATATCATTTACTGTCTCTCTCCATATCATCTACTGTCTCTCTCCATATCATCTACTGTCCCCCTCTCTCTCTCTCCATATCATCTACCGTCACTCTCGCTCTCCATATCATCTACCGTCACTCTCGCTCTCCATATCATCTACCGTCACTCTCGCTCTCCATATCATCTACCGTCACTCTCGCTCTCCATATCATCTACTGTCTCTCTCCATATCATCTACTGTCTCTCTCCATATCATCTACTGTCTCTCTCCATATCATCTACTGTCTCTCTCCAAATCATCTACTGTCTCTCTCCAAATCATCTACTGTCTCTCTCCAAATCATCTACTGTCTCTCTCCATATCATCTACTGTCTCTCTCCATATCATCTACTGTCTCTCTCCATATCATCTACTGTCTCTCTCCATATCATCTACTGTCTCTCTCCATATCATCTACTGTCTCTCTCCATATCATCTACTGTCTCTCTCCATATCATTTACTGTCTCTCTCCATATCATCTACTGTCTCTCTCCATATCATCTACTGTCCCCCTCTCTCTCTCTCCATATCATCTACCGTCACTCTCGCTCTCCATATCATCTACCGTCACTCTCGCTCTCCATATCATCTACTGTCTCTCTCCATATCATCTACTGTCTCTCTCCATATCATCTACTGTCTCTCTCCATATCATCTACTGTCTCTCTCCATATCATCTACTGTCTCTCTCCATATCATCTACTGTCTCTCTCCATATCATCTACTGTCTCTCTCCATATCATCTACTGTCTCTCTCCATATCATCTACTGTCTCTCTCCATATCATCTACTGTCTCTCTCCATATCATCTACTGTCCCCCTCTCTCTCTCTCCATATCATCTACCGTCACTCTCGCTCTCCATATCATCTACCGTCACTCTCGCTCTCCATATCATCTACTGTCTCTCTCCATATCATCTACTGTCTCTCTCCATATCATCTACTGTCTCTCTCCATATCATCTACTGTCTCTCTCCATATCATCTACTGTCTCTCTCCATGTCATCTACTGTCTCTCTCCATGTCATCTACTGTCTCTCTCCATGTCATCTACTGTCTCTCTCCATGTCATCTACTGTCTCTCTCCATGTCATCTACTGTCTCTCTCCATGTCATCTACTGTCTCTCTCCATATCATCTACTGTCTCTCTCCATATCATCTACTGTCTCTCTCCATATCATCTACTGTCTCTCTCCATATCATCTACTGTCTCTCTCCATATCATCTACAGTCTCTCTCCATATCATCTACAGTCTCTCTCCATATCATCTACTGTCTCTCTCCATATCATCTACTGTCTCTCTCCATATCATCTACGGTCTCTCTCCATATTATCTACTGTCTCTCTCCATATCATCTACTGTCTCTCTCCATATCATCTACTGTCTCTCTCCATATCATCTACTGTCTCTCTCTATATCATCTACTGTCTCTCTCTATATCATCTACTGTCCCCCTCTCTCTCTCACCACATCTACTGTAAAACTGACTGACAGTTAGGGAGAGGGGCATGACAGCACAGCTATGAAACATGATTATATAATATGTACATATTATTATTCATCCCTTACATTTGTTTTAGATAGATCAGCAGCAGTATTGGGGTAAACACAGTGGACAGGTTTACATACGCATAAGAACAGGAACAGCGGTATGAGGGGGGTAAACACAGTGGACAGGTTTACATACACATAAGAACAGGAACAGAGGTATGAGGGGGGTAAACACAGTGGACAGGTTTACATACACATAAGAACAGGAACAGAGGTATGAGGGGGGTAAACACAGTGGACAGGTTTACATACACATAAGAACAGGAACAGAGGTATGAGGGGGGTAAACACAGTGGACAGGTTTACATACACATAAGAACAGGAACAGAGGTATGAGGGGGGTAAACACAGGGGTCAGGTTTACATACACATAAGAACAGGAACAGAGGTATGAGGGGGGGGGGGTAAACACAGGGGACAGGTTTACATACACATAAGAACAGGAACAGAGGTATGAAGGGGGTAAACACAGTGGACAGGTTTACATACACATAAGAACAGGAACAGAGGTATGAGGGGGTAAACACAGGGGACAGGTTTACATACACATAAGAACAGGAACAGAGGTATGAGGGGGGGGTAAACACAGGGGACAGGTTTACATACACATAAGAACAGGAACAGAGGTATGAGGGAGGTAAACACAGGGGACAGGTTTACATACACATAAGAACAGGAACAGGGACAGAGGTATGAGGGGGGTAAACACAGGGGACAGGTTTACATACACATAAGAACAGGAACAGGGACAGAGGTATGAGGGGGTAAACACAGGGGACAGGTTTACATACACATAAGAACAGGAACAGGGACAGAGGTATGAGGGGGGTAAACACAGGGGACAGGTTTACATACACATAACAACAGGGACAGTGGTATGAGGGGGGTAAACACAGGGGACAGGTTTACGTACGCATAAGAACAGGAACAGGGACAGAGGTATGAGGGGGGGTAAACACAGGGGACAGGTTTACATACACATAAGAACAGGAACAGAGGTATGAGGGGGGTAAACACAGGGGTCAGGTTTACATACACATAAGAACAGGAACAGAGGTATGAGGGGGGTAAACACAGGGGACAGGTTTACATACACATAAGAACAGAGGTATGAGGGGAGTAAACACAGGGGACAGGTTTACATACACATAAGAACAGGAACAGAGGTATGAGGGGGGTAAACAAAGGGGACATGTTTACATACACATAACAACAGGGACAGTGGTATGAGGGGGGTAAACACAGGGGACAGGTTTACGTACGCATAAGAACAGGAACAGGGACAGAGGTATGAGGGGGGTAAACACAGGGGACAGGTTTACGTACGCATAAGAACAGGAACAGGGACAGAGGTATGAGGGGGGTAAACACAGGGGACAGGTTTACGTACGCATAAGAACAGGAACAGGGACAGAGGTATGAGGGGGGTAAACACAGGGGACAGGTTTACGTACGCATAAGAACAGGAACAGGGACAGAGGTATGAGGGGGGTAAACACAGGGGACAGGTTTACATACACATAAGAACAGGAACAGAGGTATGAGGGGGGTAAACACAGGGGACAGGTTTACATACACATAAGAACAGGAACAGAGGTCTGAGGGGGGTAAACACAGGGGACAGGTTTACATACACATAAGAACAGGAACAGGGACAGAGGTATGAGGGGGTAAACACAGGGGACAGGTTTACATACACATAAAAACAGGAACAGGGACAGAGGTATGAGGGGGTAAACACAGGGGACAGGTTTACATACACATAGGAACAGGAACAGGGACAGGGGTATGGGGGGGGGGGGGGGTACATGGACTCCCTCATGACACCCACCTGAGTCTAGCAGCAGACGAACCACATCCATCTTCCCATAGAGAGCTGCCTCGTGGAGAGCACTGCCATTCTCCGTCTGAGAAAGAGTGAGAGAGAGAGAGAGTGAGAGAGACAGAGATAGAGACAGAGACACATAGAGAGACAGAGAGAGAGACAGAGAGAGAGAGGAGACCGAATAATAGAAGGCAAGAGAGGGGAGGGTGATGTGGGAGAGAAAGAAACATTTATTTTAAGACATCGCCCAAGAAAACTCTTTGTACACAGAGTCGCATGATGGAAACGTCCCATTCCAAATACACAGCAGTTTCCTCCCTCTCCATATGGCCTGGATGCTAGTGGCATTAGGCCCTGTATAATACATTGGTCTATTGGTGGCATGATGCAATGCAGAGAAACTGTGGACATCAATTTGTGGGTGCCATCTTAGATTTCCATAGTTGTCAAATATTTAGTGTACAGTAACTGTGATTACTTAGACAAGCATGTTAAAAACACACAGAGACGCACACACACACTGGATCTCTCACACTAACACCCAGCCAGGCTCCTGCCTTGTGACTAATTGCAACAAGCATGCTGTGTGCGCGCGTGTGTGTGTGTGTGTGTGTGTGTGTGTGTGTGTGTGTGTGTGTGTGTGTGTGTGTGTGTGTACACGCACTATACCTTGTCTTTCCTCTATCACCAAGGTATTACCAACACAGAAAGAAAGACCCCAAAAATCCAACACATCGACCAATCAAAACCCAGAACCGCTCCTCCTGTGTTCCCACACACCCAATCCAGGTGAATCTGACTGACCCTTACAGTTCAAAGGTCAAAGCATGACAATGAAAGGGCATCTGATCGTCCAATACCACAGAATCCAGAAGACCAGGTCAAAAACAGGAATGTAAAAGATCCAAATCGAGAAAAGGCAAAAAGCTTCCACAACCCACGGTGACATGGAACTGGAGGTGACTGTGCGATGAGTTTGGAGGAAGCACACACGCATACATCGAGGGACAGGAAACCAAAACCGGCAGACCCTCCCCCACTTCCCCCCTCAAACCACTTCCTGTGTCGTTTCCAATGGTGATTAGTTGGTGATGTCACTGGAAAATGAGGAAATCGATTTACAAAGAAGATTGACTTCCTATCTGTTTGACTGAAGACTGAGGGGGGTTTTGTTTTGGTGTTGGGCCTTTCTTTTGTTTTTTGTTTTTCTTTTCTTTACATTTTCTCCCATTGCCAGTTACGACCTTGTCTCGTCGCTGCAACTCCGAAACATGACCCACCTAGACGCGCTTTTTGAAGTCCCATTAAATGTATTATGAAATAATGACCTTACAATGACTATAGAGCTGTTTCATGGAAATTCCAAAACCAAAAAGTGAACATTCAATAGCCAGAACATTGAAAATATTCCATTGTCTCCATCCAGAGGTCTGTAGACAATGACGAGACGCATGTCTCCACCAAAACAACCAGTGTTGTTGTCACAAAGGCGGGAAGGCAGGAGACAAGTTTAGGTCCAAAATAAACCCATGGAAACGTATTGGGCATATTTTGGACAGATTTTGTCGAGAGTGAAACCACTCGCTTCGCTTGCTCCTCTCTGATCTGGAAAAAACTGGCACAATGGATTATGGTCATTGTAGTCAATTACCATGTTTCTGCGCTGATCTAGGTTGAATATTTGCTTAATGAAAACCACAACTCCCTTCAGCCCAGTGTCCCACACAGTTCTTGACTTCTCAGACTTCTCTCATGAATAATTTGATTTCTCTCTAGAGAAACAGCATGTTGGACTCACAAAAAAACTGAACTAAATGGAACTCAAGTAATTGAACCGACGTCGGTAAATTAGTTGAATTACCAGAAAAAAATGAAATGTTGATTAATCGCTCAGTACTAGGTATCACTAGAGCGTGATGAGCCAAGGAAAGCCCACCAGGCCAAACCCTCCCCTAACCGGGACGGTGCTAGGCCAATCGTATGCCGCCCTATGGGGCTTCCAGTCACATTCCAGTCATGTGACACAGCTGGGGTTTCGAACCCCAGGCTGTAGTGGTGCCTCAGCACTGTGATGCAGTGCCTTAGACCGCTGAGCAACTCGGGGCCTTTCAATATAGTTTGACACTTTTTCAATATAGTTTCAGATTCACTTTACAGCTTGAAGAAGTAGGTGTGTGTGTGTCAGGGGGGTCTGAATGTGTGTGTGTTTATATCCAGCAGGCTCAACTTTTGCCCTTGGTTCTCTACCTGCCTACAGAGCAGCAGGTCTCTCCATATAGAATACCCTCATTATTAGAGAGAGAGGGAATGAGAGAGGGAGAGAGAGAGAGATAACCTCATTCATTATTCATTCAAACGATGGGCTTTAATGTAATTATTGTACTAGGCACTGACGCACACTGCTATTTACCCCACCATCTGTGGGACTGTATGTTCCTTCCACTCCTTAATGTCAAAGCACAGATCTGACAGTGTGGCTTTTGAGAGAGAGAAGAGAGAGAGAGAGAGAGAGGGGCGGGGGTGAAGCGAGAGAGGGGCGGGGGTGAAGCGACAGAGGGGCGGGGGTGAAGCAACAGAGGGGCGGGGGTGAAACGACAGAGGGGCGGGGGTGAAACGACAGAGGGGCGGGGGTGAAGCGAGAGAGGGGCGGGGGTGAAGAGAGAGAGGGGCGGGGTGAAGAGAGAGAGGGGCGGGGTGAAGAGAGAGGGGCGGGGTGAAGATAGAGAGGGGCGGGGTGAAGAGAGAGAGGGGCGGGATGAAGAGAGAGAGGGGCGGGTTGAAGAGAGAGAGGGGCGGGTTGAAGAGAGAGAGGGGCGGGGTGAAGAGAGAGAGGGGCGGGGTGAAGAGAGAGGGAGGGGCGGGGTGAAGAGAGAGGGAGGGGCGGGGTGAAGAGAGAGGGAGGGGCGGGGTGAAGCGAGAAAGGGGCGGGGGTGAAGCGAGAGAGGGGCGGGGGTGAAGCGAGAGAGGGGCGGGGGTGAAGCGAGAGAGGGGCGGGGGTGAAGAGAGAGAGGGGCGGGGGTGAAGAGAGAGAGGGGCGGGGGTGAAGAGAGAGAGGGGCGGGGGTGAAGAGAGAGAGGGGCGGGGGTGAAGAGAGAGAGGGGCGGGGGTGAAGAGAGAGAGGGGCGGGGTGAAGAGAGAGAGGGGCGGGGTGAAGAGAGAGAGGGGAGGGTGAAGAGAGAGAGGGGAGGGTGAAGAGAGAGAGAGAGGGGAGGGTAGAAAAGAGAGAGGGGAGGGTGAAGAGAGAGAGAGAGGGGAGGGTAGAAAAGAGAGAGGGAAGGGTGAAGAGAGAGAGGGGAGGGTAAAGAGAGAGAGGGGAGGGGAGAAGCGAGAGAGGGGAGGGGAGAAGCGAGAGAGGGGAGGGGAGAAGCGAGAGAGAGGGACGGGGTGAAGAGAGAGAGGGGCGGGGTGAAGAGAGAGAGGGGCGGGGTGAAGAGAGAGAGGGGCGGGGTGAAGAGAGAGAGGGGCGGGGTGAAGAGAGAGAGGGGCGGGGTGAAGAGAGAGAGGGGCGGGGTGAAGGAGGAGGGGCGGGGTGAAGAGAGAGGGGCGGGGTGAAGAGAGAGGGGGGCGGGGTGAAGAGAGAGAGGGGCGGGGTGAAGAGAGAGAGGGGCGGGGTGAAGAGAGAGAGGGGCGGGGTGAAGAGAGAGAGGGGCGGGTGAAGAGAGAGAGAGGGGAGGGGAGAAGAGAGAGGGGAGGGTGAAGAGAGAGAGGGGCGAGGTGAAGCGAGAGAGGGGCAGGGTGAAGAGAGAGAGGGGCGGGGTGAAGAGAGAGAGGGTGTATGAACTCAGGAACACCCCGTACTACTCTCATCCTTGTCTCCCTCTCTGTTCCCCATCAATTATTCACTTATTTCAATAACCAGATCATTCTACACCCCCCCCCCCCCCCCCCCCCCCCCACACACACACACATGTTCTGTATCTTAAGCAATCACACACACACACAGTACCATACTGTATGTATGAAGACAACACACACACATCTCAAACTCATCCTTGACCTACTCCGACCACGCCTCACAAACACACACACACTGTACGTTGCTGTGTTCTGCTAATATTACCGCAAAACCATATTCAGAAAGAGGTTGAGTAGAAGGAAGATTCTCCTTAGATACAGAACCAACTCATTAAAAACACAGGAGACAGGCTTGAAACATTCATTACAAGGAGAGAGGAGAGAGTGTATCTTGAGCTAAAGAGACCGATTTACTGGAGCAACTCCTGCAGGAGGGAAGAGAACTGTTACAAAGCTGAAGCCTGGTTTCACCCTGACTACCAGGTGATGCTAAATGCATCATACAGGGATTATTTCTGTATTTTGAAAGTCACCTATCTTGAAAACTTGATTGCTGACAAAATGAAACAAATACCAAAAGATTGTTTTTGGGAGGAGATTTCCTTTCAGGCTGAGTTGACATTTAGCTCACCTCTCTTCTCCTCCCTCTACAGGAGAACATGTTGTATTGAAGTAGAAACGGAGAGTGACCCCCCCCCCCCCCCCCACAATAACACACCTGCAGTATAAAAGCTAACCTACGACACCCTCCTCACCCCCCTCCCAACCCATCCCCACCCACCCCTGACTCCACAGTGACCCTGACCCCTAGACCGCTGACCTGGGAGTTGACGTCCATGCCGGCCTCCAGCAGGGTGTGCACGGCTGAGTGGTGCCCGTTGCGGGCGGCCAGGTGCAGGGGTGTGTGGCGCCTTGTCCCATGGCTGCTCATCAGGTTGGGGTGGGCGGTCACCAACATACAGACCACCTGGGAAGGGAGGAGAAGGGAGGAGAGGGGAGGAGAAGGGAGGAGAGGGGAGGAGAGAGGGGTTCAAGCCCAAAGGACATGAGATCTAAGATCTAAATGTGTAGTTATTTGATACAGGCCCTTGTCCGTTACTTTGTTTTCAGACAGTCAAGACCACAAGCCACGTCAGGACCAAACGTATGTGGACATCTCCTCGTCGAACATCTCATTTCAAAATCATAGGCATTAATATGGAGTTGGTCCCCCCTTTGCTGCTATAACAGCCTCCACTCTTCTGGGAAGGCTTTCCACTAGATGTTGGAACATTACTGTGGGGACTTGCTTCCTTTCAGCCACAAGAGCATTAGTGATGTTGCGCACTGATGTTGGGCGATTAGGCCTGGCTCGCTGTCGGCATTCCATTTCATTCCAAAGCTGTTCGATGGGGTTGAGATCAGGGCTCTGTGCAGACCAGTCAAGTTCTTCCGCACCAATCGACAAACCATTTCGGTATGGACCTCGCTTTGTGCACGGGGGCATTGTCATTCTGAAACAGGGCCTTCCCCAAACTGTGCCACAAAGTTGGAAGCACAGAATCGTCTAGAATGTCATTGTATGCTGTAGCGTTAAGATTTCCCTTCACTGAAACTAAGGGGCCCAAACCATGAAAAACAGCCCCAGACCATTATTCCTCCTCCACCAAACTTTACAGTTGGCACTATGCATTGGCCAGGTAGTGTTCTTCTGGCATCTGCCAAATCTAGATTCGTCGGACTGCCAGATGGTGAAGTGTGATTCATCACTCCAGAGAACGCGTTTCCACTGCTCCATAGTCCAATTGCGGCGAGATTTAGACCACTCCAGCATACGCTTGACATTGACCATGGTTATCTTAGGCTTGTGTTTGGCTGCTCAGCCATGGAATCCCATTTCATGAAGCTCCCAACAAACAGTTATTGTGCTGAAGTTGCTTCCAGTTTGGAACTCGGTGGTGTTTCAACCGAGGACAGACGATTTTTACGCGCTACACGCATCAGCACTCGGGAGTCCCATTCTGTGAAATTGTGTGGCTACCACTTCGTGTCTGAGCCGTTGTTGCTCCTAGACGTTTCCACCTGACAATAACAGTACTTATAGTTGACTGGAGCAGCTCTAGCAGGGTAGAAATTTGATGAACTGACTTGTTGGAAAGGTGACATCCTATGACGGCACCATGTTGAGTCACTGAACTCTTCAGTAAGGCCATTCTACTGCCAATGTGTGACTATGGAGATTGCATGGCTGTGTGCTCAATTACTTACACCTGTCAGCAACGGGTGTGGCTGAAACAGCCAAATCCACTAATTTGAAGGGGTGTCCACATACTTTTGTATATATAGTGTATTGTTGTAGTCCTAAACTGGCACAACTCTCAAACACCCTCTCTCTCTCTATCCAATGCATTTATAAAATAATTTTCTAGACCACAGAGAAAAAGCAGAATCAGAGGCAGATTGGCTTGGGGAAACTCTGTAGAAGAAAGAAACCTTGCTCAGGTCCATCCTCACCTGAAGTCGTCCGTAGAGCGCGGCCAGGTCCAGGGGCGTCTCGTCGCGGCTGTTCCTCATGGTGGGGTCTGTCAGCTCCTGCAGTAGGATGGACACCACCTCAGAGTGGCCGTACTGGGCCGCACAGTGCAGCGCTGTCTCCCTCTCATGGTTCTGTATACAGGGGGGAACAACTGTCTGAGTAAAAAAACTAT
This sequence comes from Salvelinus fontinalis, assembly GCF_029448725.1. Lineage (NCBI taxonomy): Eukaryota > Metazoa > Chordata > Actinopteri > Salmoniformes > Salmonidae > Salvelinus > Salvelinus fontinalis. The sequence goes on along the minus strand of NC_074675.1, from coordinate 15,095,029 downwards.
GTATCGCTTCACAATATGGATCCATCTATTATGTTGACCTCATGGACTGTCAGTCTTTGCATCCACAGCTCCATCTACTGTGTGGGACAAACTCTAGTGTCACACACACAGTTGACCAGAGGACTCTCCTGAATCTCCAGGGCAGTGTGCTTCTCTTCAACCCAATTCATCTGTCCCAGAACTGCCCACAGTGGCCTTCTATCCCCCCCTGCTAACAGTCTATGGTCAGTGTAGCCTTCTATCCCCCCTGCTAACAGTCTATGGTCAGTGTAGCCTTCTATCCCCCCTGCTAACAGTCTATGGTCAGTGTAGCCTTCTATCCCCCCTGCTAAAAGTCTATGGTCAGTGTAGCCTTCTATCCCCCCCTGCTGTCCGTCTATGGTCAGTGTAGCCTTCTATCCCCCCTGCTAAAAGTCTATGGTCAGTGTAGCCTTCTATCCCCCCCTGCTGTCCGTCTATGGTCAGTGTAGCCTTCTATCCCCCTGCTGTCAGTCTATGGTCAGTGTAGCCTTCTATCCCCCCCTGTTAACAATCTATGGTCAGTGTAGCCTTCAATCCCCCCCTGCTGTCAGTCTACGGTCAGTGTAGCCTTCTATCCCCCCTGCTAACAGTCTATGGTCAGTGTAGCCTTCTATCCCCCCTGTTAACAGTCTATGGTCAGTGTAGCCTTCTATCCCCCCTGTTAACAGTCTATGGTCAGTGTAGCCTTCTATCCCCCCTCCTAACAGTCAATGGTCAGTGTAGCCTTCTATCCCCCCTGCTAACAGTCTATGGTCAGTGTAGCCTTCTATCCCCCCCTGTTAACAATCAATGGTCAGTGTAGCCTTCTATCCCCCCTGCTAACAGTCTATGGTCAGTGTAGCCTTCTATCCCCACTGTTAACAATCTATGGTCAGTGTAGCCTTCTATCCCCCTGCTGTCAGTTTATGGTCAGTGTAGCCTTCTATCCCCCCTGCTGTCAGTCTATGGTCAGTGTAGCCTTCTATCCCCCCTGCTAACAGTCTATGGTCAGTGTAGCCTTCTATCCCCCCTGTTAACAATCTATGGTCAGTGTAGCCGTCTATCCCCCCTGCTAACAGTCTATGGTCAGTGTAGCCTTCTATCCCCCCTGCTAACAGTCTATGGTCAGTGTAGCCTTCTATCCCCCCTGTTAACAGTCTATGGTCAGTGTAGCCTTCTATCCCCCCTGCTAACAGTCTGTGGTTAGTGTAGCCTTCTATCCCCCCCGTTAACAGTCTATGGTTAGTGTAGCCTTCTATCCCCCCCGTTAACAGTCTATGGTTAGTGTAGCCTTCTATCCCCCCCTGCTAACAGTCTATGGTCAGTGTAGCCTTCTATCCCCCCTGTTAACAGTCTCTGTCAGTGTAGCCTTCTATCCCCCCTGCTGTCAGTCTATGGTCAGTGTAGCCTTCTATCCCCCCCTGTTAATAGTCTATGTTCAGTGTAGCCTTCTATCCCCCCTGCTAACAGTCTATGGTCAGTGTAGCCTTCTATCCCCCCTGCTAACAGTCTATGGTCAGTGTAGCCTTCTATCCCCCCCTGCTGTCCGTCTATGGTCAGTGTAGCCTTCTATCCCCCTGCTGTCAGTCTATGGTCAGTGTAGCCTTCTATCCCCCCCTGTTAACAATCTATGGTCAGTGTAGCCTTCTATCCCCCCCTGCTGTCAGTCTATGGTCAGTGTAGCCTTCTATCCCCCCTGCTAACAGTCTATGGTCAGTGTAGCCTTCTATCCCCCCCTGTTAACAATCTATGGTCAGTGTAGCCTTCTATCCCCCCTGCTAACAGTCTATGGTCAGTGTAGCCTTCTATCCCCACTGTTAACAATCTATGGTCAGTGTAGCCTTCTATCCCCCTGCTGTCAGTCTATGGTCAGTGTAGCCTTCTATCCCCCCCGCTGTCCGTCTATGGTCAGTGTAGCCTTCTATCCCCCCCTGCTGTCAGTCTATGGTCAGTGTAGCCTTCTATCCCCCCTGCTAACAGTCTATGGTCAGTGTAGCCTTCTATCCCCCCTGTTAACAGTCTATGGTCAGTGTAGCCTTCTATCCCCCCTGCTAACAGTCTATGGTCAGTGTAGCCTTCTATCCCCCCTGTTAACAGTCTATGGTCAGTGTAGCCTTCTATCCCCCCTGCTAACAGTCTATGGTTAGTGTAGCCTTCTATCCCCCCCGTTAACAGTCTATGGTTAGTGTAGCCTTCTATCCCCCCCGTTAACAGTCTATGGTTAGTGTAGCCTTCTATCCCACCCTGCTAACAGTCTATGGTCAGTGTAGCCTTCTATCCCCCCTGTTAACAGTCTCTGTCAGTGTAGCCTTCTATCCCCCCTGCTGTCAGTCTATGGTCAGTGTAGCCTTCTATCCCCCCCTGTTAATAGTCTATGTTCAGTGTAGCCTTCTATCCCCCCTGCTAACAGTCTATGGTCAGTGTAGCCTTCTATCCCCCTGCTAACAGTCTATGGTCAGTGTAGCCTTCTATCCCCCCTGCTAACAGTCTATGGTCAGTGTAGCCTTCTATCCCTCCCTGCTGTCCGTCTATGGTCAGTGTAGCCTTCTATCCCCCCCTGCTGTCAGTCTATGGTCAGTGTAGCCTTCTATCCCCCCTGCTAACAGTCTATGGTCAGTGTAGCCTTCTATCCCCCCTGCTAACAGTCTATGGTCAGTGTAGCCTTCTATCCCCCCTGTTAACAGTCTATGGTCAGTGTAGCCTTCTATCCCCCCTGTTAACAGTCTATGGTCAGTGTAGCCTTCTATCCCCCCTGCTAACAGTCTATGGTCAGTGTAGCCTTCTATCCCCCCTGCTAACAGTCTATGGTCAGTGTAGCCTTCTATCCCCCCTGCTAACAGTCTATGGTCAGTGTAGCCTTCTATCCCCCCTGCTAACAGTCTATGGTCAGTGTAGCCTTCTATCCCCCCTGCTAACAGTCTATGGTCAGTGTAGCCTTCTATCCCCCCTGCTAACAGTCTATGGTCAGTGTAGCCTTCTGCTAACAGTCTATGGTCAGTGTAGCCTTCTGCTAACAGTCTATGGTCAGTGTAGCCTTCTATCCCCCCTGCTAACAGTCTATGGTCAGTGTAGCCTTCTATCCCCCCTGCTAACAGTCTATGGTCAGTGTAGCCTTCTATCCCTCCCTGCTAACAGTCTATGGTCAGTGTAGCCTTCTATCCCCCCTGGTAACAGTCTATGGTCAGTGTAGCCTTCTATCCCCCCTGCTAACAGTCTATGGTTAGTGTAGCCTTCTATCCCCCCCGTTAACAGTCTATGGTCAGTGTAGCCTTCTATCCCCCTGTTAACAGTCTATGGTCAGTGTAGCCTTCTACCCCCCCTGCTAACAATCTATGGTCAGTGTAGCCTTCTATCCCCCCCTGCTAACAGTCTATGGTCAGTGTAGCCTTCTATCCCCCCTGCTGTCCGTCTATGGTCAGTGTAGCCTTCTATCCCCCCTGTTAACAGTCTCTGTCAGTGTAGCCTTCTATCCCCCCTGCTGTCCGTCTATGGTCAGTGTAGCCTTCTATCCCCCCCTGTTAACAGTCTATGGTCAGGGTAGCCTTCTATCCCCCCTGCTAACAATCTATGGTCAGTGTAGCCTTCTATCCCCCCTGTTAACAATCTATGGTCAGTGTAGCCTTCTATCCCCCCGTGTTAACAATCTATGGTCAGTGTAGCCTTCGATCCCCCTGCTAACAGTCTATGGTCAGTGTAGCCTTCTATCCCCCCTGTTAACAGTCTCTGGTCAGTGTAGCCTTCTATCCCCCCTGTTAACAATCTATGGTCAGTGTAGCCTTCTATCCCCCCTGTTAACAATCTATGGTCAGTGTAGCCTTCTATCCCCCCTGCTGTCTGTCTACGGTCAGTGTAGCCTTCTATCCCCCCCTGTTAACAATCTATGGTCAGGGTAGCCTTCTATCCCCCCTGCTAACAGTCTATGGTCAGTGTAGCCTTCTACCCACCTGTTAACAGTCTCTGTCAGTGTAGCCTTCGATCCCCCTGCTAACAGTCTATGGTCAGTGTAGCCTTCTATCCCCCTGTTAACAGTCTATGGTCAGTGTAGCCTTCTATCCCCCCTGCTAACAGTCTATGGTCAGTGTAGCCTTCTATCCCCCCTGCTAACAGTCTATGGTCAGGGTAGCCTTCTATCCCCCCTGCTAACAGTCTATGGTCAGTGTAGCCTTCTATCCCCCCCTGTTAACAGTCTATGGTCAGTGTAGCCTTCTATCCCCCCTGCTAACAGTCTATGGTCAGTGTAGCCTTCTATCCCCCCTGCTAACAGTCTATGGTCAGTGTAGCCTTCTATCACCCCTGTTAACAATCTATGGTCAGTGTAGCCTTCTATCCCCCCTGCTAACAGTCTATGGTCAGTGTAGCCTTCTATCCCCCCGTGTTAACAATCTATGGTCAGTGTAGCCTTCTATCCCCCCTGCTAACAGTCTATGGTCAGTGTAGCCTTCTATCCCCACTGTTAACAATCTATGGTCAGTGTAGCCTTCTATCCCCCTGCTGTCAGTCTATGGTCAGTGTAGCCTTCTATCCCCCCCTGCTGTCCGTCTATGGTCAGTGTAGCCTTCTATCCCCCCCTGCTGTCAGTCTATGGTCAGTGTAGCCTTCTATCCCCCCTGCTAACAGTCTATGGTCAGTGTAGCCTTCTATCCCCCCCTGTTAACAATCTATGGTCAGTGTAGCCTTCTATCCCCCCTGCTAACAGTCTATGGTCAGTGTAGCCTTCAATCCCCCCTGTTAACAGTCTATGGTCAGTGTAGCCTTCTATCCCCCCTGCTAACAGTCTATGGTCAGTGTAGCCTTCTATCCCCCCTGTTAACAGTCTATGGTCAGTGTAGCCTTCTATCCCCCCTGCTAACAGTCTATGGTTAGTGTAGCCTTCTATCCCCCCCGTTAACAGTCTATGGTTAGTGTAGCCTTCTATCCCCCCCGTTAACAGTCTATGGTTAGTGTAGCCTTCTATCCCACCCTGCTAACAGTCTATGGTCAGTGTAGCCTTCTATCCCCCCTGTTAACAGTCTCTGTCAGTGTAGGCTTCTATCCCCCCTGCTGTCAGTCTATGGTCAGTGTAGCCTTCTATCCCCCCCTGTTAATAGTCTATGTTCAGTGTAGCCTTCTATCCCCCCTGCTAACAGTCTATGGTCAGTGTAGCCTTCTATCCCCCTGCTAACAGTCTATGGTCAGTGTAGCCTTCTATCCCCCCTGCTAACAGTCTATGGTCAGTGTAGCCTTCTATCCCCCCCTGCTGTCCGTCTATGGTCAGTGTAGCCTTCTATCCCCCCCTGCTGTCAGTCTATGGTCAGTGTAGCCTTCTATCCCCCCTGCTAACAGTCTATGGTCAGTGTAGCCTTCTATCCCCCCTGCTAACAGTCTATGGTCAGTGTAGCCTTCTATCCCCCCTGTTAACAGTCTATGGTCAGTGTAGCCTTCTATCCCCCCCTGTTAACAGTCTATGGTCAGTGTAGCCTTCTATCCCCCCTGCTAACAGTCTATGGTCAGTGTAGCCTTCTATCCCCCCTGCTAACAGTCTATGGTCAGTGTAGCCTTCTATCCCCCCTGCTAACAGTCTATGGTCAGTGTAGCCTTCTATCCCCCCTGCTAACAGTCTATGGTCAGTGTAGCCTTCTATCCCCCCTGCTAACAGTCTATGGTCAGTGTAGCCTTCTATCCCCCCTGCTAACAGTCTATGGTCAGTGTAGCCTTCTGCTAACAGTCTATGGTCAGTGTAGCCTTCTGCTAACAGTCTATGGTCAGTGTAGCCTTCTATCCCCCCCTGCTAACAGTCTATGGTCAGTGTAGCCTTCTATCCCCCCTGCTAACAGTCTATGGTCAGTGTAGCCTTCTATCCCTCCCTGCTAACAGTCTATGGTCAGTGTAGCCTTCTATCCCCCCTGGTAACAGTCTATGGTCAGTGTAGCCTTCTATCCCCCCTGCTAACAGTCTATGGTTAGTGTAGCCTTCTATCCCCCCCGTTAACAGTCTATGGTCAGTGTAGCCTTCTATCCCCCCTGTTAACAGTCTATGGTCAGTGTAGCCTTCTACCCCCCCTGCTAACAATCTATGGTCAGTGTAGCCTTCTATCCCCCCCTGCTAACAGTCTATGGTCAGTGTAGCCTTCTATCCCCCCTGTTAACAGTCTCTGTCAGTGTAGCCTTCTATCCCCCCTGTTAACAGTCTCTGTCAGTGTAGCCTTCTATCCCCCCTGCTGTCCGTCTATGGTCAGTGTAGCCTTCTATCCCCCCCTGTTAACAGTCTATGGTCAGGGTAGCCTTCTATCCCCCCTGCTAACAATCTATGGTCAGTGTAGCCTTCTATCCCCCCTGTTAACAATCTATGGTCAGTGTAGCCTTCTATCCCCCCGTGTTAACAATCTATGGTCAGTGTAGCCTTCGATCCCCCTGCTAACAGTCTATGGTCAGTGTAGCCTTCTATCCCCCCTGCTAACAGTCTATGGTCAGTGTAGCCTTCTAACCCCCCTGCTAACAGTCTATGGTCAGTGTAGCCTTCTAACCCCCCTGTTAACAGTCTATGGTCAGTGTAGCCTTCTAACCCCCCTGTTAACAGTCTATGGTCAGTGTAGCCTTCTATCCCCCCTGCTAACAATCTATGGTCAGTGTAGCCTTCTATCCCCCCCTGCTAACAGTCTATGGTCAGTGTAGCCTTCTATCCCCCCTGCTGTCCGTCTATGGTCAGTGTAGCCTTCTATCCCCCCCTGTTAACAGTCTCTGTCAGTGTAGCCTTCTATCCCCCCTGCTAACAGTCTATGGTCAGTGTAGCCTTCTATCCCCCCTGCTAACAGTCTATGGTCAGTGTAGCCTTCTATCCCCCCTGTTAACAGTCTATGGTCAGTGTAGCCTTCTATCCCCCCCTGTTAACAGTCTCTGGTCAGTGTAGCCTTCTATCCCCCCTGTTAACAATCTATGGTCAGTGTAGCCTTCTATCCCCCCTGTTAACAATCTATGGTCAGTGTAGCCTTCTATCCCCCCTGCTGTCCGTCTACGGTCAGTGTAGCCTTCTATCCCCCCCTGTTAACAATCTATGGTCAGGGTAGCCTTCTATCCCCCCTGCTAACAGTCTATGGTCAGTGTAGCCTTCTACCCCCCCTGTTAACAGTCTATGGTCAGTGTAGCCTTCTATCCCCCCTGCTAACAGTCTATGGTCAGTGTAGCCTTCTATCCCCCCTGCTAACAGTCTATGGTCAGTGTAGCCTTCTATCCCCCCTGTTAACAATCTATGGTCAGTGTAGCCTTCTATCCCCCCTGCTAACAGTCTATGGTCAGTGTAGCCTTCTATCCCCCCTGCTAACAGTCTATGGTCAGTGTAGCCTTCTATCCCCCCTGCTAACAGTCTATGGTCAGTGTAGCCTTCTATCCCCCCTGCTAACAGTCTATGGTCAGTGTAGCCTTCTATCCCCCCTGCTAACAGTCTATGGTCAGTGTAGCCTTCTATCCCCCCTGCTAACAGTCTATGGTCAGTGTAGCCTTCTATCCCCCCTGTTAACAGTCTATGGTCAGTGTAGCCTTCTATGCCCCCCTGCTAACAGTCTCTGTCAGGGATGGGCAACTGGCAGCCCTCCTTTTAGTAGTCACTCAGATGTCATATAAAAAAATGGCAAAATGTGTACAATTGCAGGGGTGATGCTAAAATGTTTTGCTCGCAAGGTGAGGGAGGGGGGACTATTGCACATCCCTGGTCTATGGTCAGTACCACACAACCTCCTTGTCAGGTCACATGCTCAGGATAATAATCGCCGTACAGGGCAGTACAGAGCACCGCCGTACAGGGCAGTACAGAGCACCGCCGTACAGGGCAGTACAGAGCACCGCCTTACAGGGCTGTACAGAGCACCGCCGTACAGGGCTGTACAGAGCACCGCCGTACAGGGCTGTACAGAGCACCGCCGTACAGGGCTGTACAGAGCACCGCCGTACAGGGCTGTACAGAGCACCGCCGTACAGGGCAGTACAGAGCACCGCCGTACAGGGCAGTACAGAGCACCGCCGTACAGGGCTGTACAGAGCACCGCCGTACAGGGCTGTACAGAGCACCGCCGTACAGGGCTGTACAGAGCACCGCCGTACAGGGCTGTACAGAGCACCGCCGTACAGGGCTGTACAGAGCACCGCCGTACAGGGCTGTACAGAGCACCGCCGTACAGGGCTGTACAGAGCACCGCCGTACAGGGCTGTACAGAGCACCGCCGTACAGGGCAGTACAGAGCACCGCCGTACAGGGCTGTACAGAGCACCGCCGTACAGGGCTGTACAGAGCACCGCCGTACAGGGCTGTACAGAGCACCGCCGTACAGGGCAGTACACGACACCGCCGTACAGGGCAGTACACGACACCGCCGTACAGGGCAGTACACGACACCGCCGTACAGGGCAGTACACGACACCGCCGTACAGGGCAGTACACGACACCGCCGTACAGGGCAGTACACGACACCGCCGTACAGGGCAGTACACGACACCGCCGTACAGGGCAGTACACGACACCGCCGTACAGGGCAGTACACGACACCGCCGTACAGGGCAGTACAGAGCACCGCCGTACAGGGCAGTACACGACCCCGCCGTACAGGGCAGTACACGACACCGCCGTACAGGGCAGTACACGACACCGCCGTACAGGGTAGTACAGGACACAGCCGTACAAGGTAGTACAGGACACAGCCGTACAAGGTAGTACAGGACACAGCCGTACAAGGTAGTACAGGACACAGCCGTACAAGGTAGTACAGGACACAGCCGTACAAGGTAGTACAGGACACAGCCGTACAAGGTAGTACAGGACACAGCCGTACAAGGTAGTACAGGACACAGCCGTACAAGGTAGTACAGGACACAGCCGTACAGGGTAGTACAGAGCACAGCCGTACAGGGTAGTACAGAGCACAGCCGTACAGGGTAGTACAGAGCACAGCCGTACAGGGTAGTACAGAGCACAGCCGTACAGGGTAGTGCAGAGCACAGCAGGAGAGCGTTACAAAAAGGAATGACTGGTTCCACAAGCATGCTGTTGATACTGTATACCACACACATATATTTACACAGACACACACATACATATATATACATATATATATATACATATATATATATACATATATACACATATACATATATATACATATATATATATACATATATACACATATACATATATAAACACATATACATATATATATATACATATACATATATATATATATACATATATATATATATACATATATATATATATATATATATATATATATATATATATATATATATATATACATATATATATATACACACACACACACACACATATATATGTACACACATACATACACACACACACACACACACATATATATACACACACACAGTCTCTCTCTGTTTCTCCCTCTTACAGACAAACACTCTCAGAAACACGTTCTCTCTCACATACGCACACACAGGCACATCAGGGTTCATTGTGGACATGAGATTGAATGGAAAGTAATGTGCTGGTTCAATTAATAGAGGAAACATCCTTTTCCTCCTAATTTTGTGTGTGTACTGTGTGGGTGTGTGAGTAGAGAGTGTGTTTTTTATTTATTTTATTTCGCCAGGTAGGCTAGTTGAGAACAATTTCTCATTTGCAACTGCGACCTGGCCAACATAAAGCATAGCAATTTGACACATACAACAACACAGAGTTACACATGGAATAAACAAAACACACAGTCAATAATACAGTAGAAAAATAAGTCTATATACAATGTGAGCAAATGAGGTGAGATAAGGGAGGTAAAGGCAAAAAAAGGCCATGGTGGCGAAGTAAATACAATATAGCAAGTAAAACACTGGAATGGTAGATGTGCAGTGGAAGAATGTGCAAAGTAGAAATAGAAATAATGGGGTGCAAAGGAGCTAAATAAATACAGTAGGGGAAGAGGTAGTTGTTTGGGCTAAATTATAGATAGGCTATGTACAGGTGCAGTAATCAGTGAGCTGCTCTGACAGCTGGTGATTAAAGCTAGTGAGGGAGATAAGTGTTTCCAGCTTCAGAGATTTTTGCAGTTCGTTCCAGTCATTGGCAGCAGATAACTGTAAGGAAAGACGACCAAAGGAGGAATTGGCTTTGGTGGTGACCAGTGAGATATACCTTCTGGAGCGCGTGCTACGGGTGGGTGCTGCTATGGTGACCAGTGAGCTGAGATAAGGCGGGGCTTTACCTAGCAGAGACTTGTAGATAACCTGTAGCCAGTGGGTTTGGCGACGAGTATGAAGCGAGCGCCAACAAACGAGAGCGTACAGGTTGCAATGGTGGGTAGTGTATGGGGCTTTGGTGACAAAACGGGTGGCACTGTGATAGACTGCATCCAGTTTGTTGAGTAGAGTGTTGGAGGCTATTTTACAGATGACATGAGTTGGACCGATGAGTTGGACCGCAGAGTGAAGGAAAAGCAGCCAACAAGTGCTCAGCATATGTGGGAACTCCTTCAAATCTGTTGGAAAGCATTCCTCATGAAGCTGGTTGAGAGAATGCCAAGAGTGTGCAAAGCTGTCATCAAGGAAAAGGTACACAAACACATACATATATACACACACGGGCATGTATAGTATGAACATACATACTATTCCAGACCCCCCTTTTTTCACTGCTATTGCCTTCTTTCCCCCTGACTCTGAAACAGCATACACCCCTGGAATATTCTCTTCACACATACACACTCCCCCTCTCCTACCACTTTTGTGCCTCAGTACATGCCTGCTCCCTCTTCCCTCGAGAGCTATGGCACTCCCCTCTTCCTCTCCTCATCCCTCTTTAATTTATTCCTCTCTGCAGTACAGTGGAGGGAAGGAGAGAGAGAGAGCGCGAGAGAGAAATCGAGAGAGCGCGAGAGAGAGAGCGAGAGAGGTAAAGAGAGAGCGAGAGAGGTAAAGAGAGAGCGAGAGAGGTAAAGAGAGAGCGAGAGAGGTAAAGAGAGAGCGAGAGAGGTAAAGAGAGAGCGAGAGAGGTAAAGAGAGAGCGAGAGAGGTAAAGAGAGAGCGAGAGAGGTAAAGAGAGAGCGAGAGAGGTAAAGAGAGCGAGAGGGGTAAAGAGAGTGAGATAGAAAAAGAGAGAAGAGAGAGTGAGAGAAGAGAGAGAGCGAGAGAAGAGAGGGAAAGAGAGAGAGAGAAGAGAGAGGGAAAGATAGAGAGAGAAGAGAGAGAGCGAGAGAAGAGAGGGAAAGAGAGAGAGAACAGTGATGAAAAAAAGGTAAAAGACACAAACCCACACAGTAAACACATACTGACCGACGCAGGGGGCAAAAACACTACAGCCTGCTACAGCACTGCGCCTGACGGGCCAATCAAACGCTCCGTTACCCCTTTTCTATCCCCCCTCCTCCCCTTTCTATAGTGGAATCTTCCATAACAGAACTGTGCGCACTGCTGATACAGAGAGGGTGGGATAGAGACAGGGAACCGTCACTCCATGTTGTCAAAGGAAGCCAATATATTTCCATTAGCTCTGACAGCTTACTGATATCAGCCAGCAGACAGCGCATAATCGCTGAATGAGCTATAAGCAACAGCTACCTGCTGCTAATAACACACCCATACCTGGCTGTCATAACGTGTTCTGCTAATAACACACCAATACCTGGCTGTCATAACGTGTTCTGCTAACAACACACCAATACCTGGCAGTCATAACGTGTTCTGCTAACAACACACCAATACCTGTCTGTCATAACGTGTTCTGCTAATAACACACCAATACCTGTCTGTCATAACGTGTTCTGCTAATAACACACCAATACCTGTCTGTCATAACGTGTTCTGCTAATAACACACCAATACCTGTCTGTCATAACGTGTGCTGCTAATAACACACCAATACCTGTCTGTCATAACGTGTTCTGTTAATAACACACCAATACCTGTCTGTCATAACGTGTTCTGCTAATAACACACCAATACCTGTCTGTCATAACGTGTTCTGCTAATAACACACCAATACCTGTCTGTCATAACGTGTTCTGCTAATAACACACCAATACCTGTCTGTCATAACTTGTTCTGCTAATAACACACCAATACCTGTCTGTCATAACGTGTTCTGCTAATAACACACCAATACCTGTCTGTCATAACGTGTTCTGCTAATAACACACCAATACCTGCCTGTCATAACGTGTTCTGCTAATAACACACCAATACCTGTCTGTCATAACGTGTGCTGCTAACATCACACCAATACCTGTCTGTCATAACGTGTGCTGCTAATAACACACCAATACCTGTCTGTCATAACGTGTGCTGCTAATAACACACCAATACCTGTCTGTCATAACGTGTTCTGCTAATAACACACCAATACCTGTCTGTCATAACGTGTTCTGCTAATAACACACCAATACCTGTCTGTCATAACGTGTTCTGCTAATAACACACCAATACCTGGCTGTCATAACGTGTTCTGCTAACAACACACCAATACCTGTCTGTCATAACGTGTTCTGCTAACAACACACCAATACCTGTCTGTCATAACGTGTTCTGCTAACAACACACCAATACCTGTCTGTCATAACGTGTTCTGCTAACATCACACCAATACCTGTCTGTCATAACGTGTGCTGCTAATAACACACCAATACCTGTCTGTCATAACGTGTGCTGCTAATAACACACCAATACCTGTCTGTCATAACGTGTTCTGCTAATAACACACCAATACCTGTCTGTCATAACGTGTTCTGCTAATAACACACCAATACCTGTCTGTCATAACGTGTTCTGCTAATAACACACCAATACCTGGCTGTCATAACGTGTTCTGCTAACAACACACCAATACCTGTCTGTCATAACGTGTTCTGCTAACAACACACCAATACCTGTCTGTCATAACGTGTTCTGCTAACAACACACCAATACCCGTCTGTCATAACGTGTTCTGCTAACAACACACCAATACCCGTCTGTCATAACGTGTGCTGCTAATAACACACCAATACCCGTCTGTCATAACGTGTTCTGCTAATAACACACCAATACCCGTCTGTCATAACGTGTTCTGCTAATAACACACCAATACCTGTCTGTCATAACGTGTTCTGCTAATAACACACCAATACCTGTCTGTCATAACGTGTTCTGCTAATAACACACCAATACCTGTCTGTCATAACGTGTTCTGCTAATAACACACCAATACCTGTCTGTCATAACGTGTTCTGCTAATAACACACCAATACCTGGCTGTCATAACGTGTTCTGCTAACAACACACCAACACCTGGCTGTCATAACGTGTTCTGCTAACAACACACCAATACCTGTCTGTCATAACGTGTTCTGCTAACAACACACCAATACCTGTCTGTCATAACGTGTTCTGCTAACAACACACCAATACCTGTCTGTCATAACGTGTTCTGCTAACAACACACCAATACCTGTCTGTCATAACGTGTTCTGCTAACAACACACCAATACCTGTCTGTCATAACGTGTTCTGCTAACAACACACCAATACCTGTCTGTCATAACGTGTTCTGCTAACAACACACCAATACCTGTCTGTCATAACGTGTTCTGCTAACAACACACCAATACCTGTCTGTCATAACGTGTTCTGCTAACAACACACCAATACCTGTCTGTCATAACGTGTTCTGCTAACAACACACCAATACCCGTCTGTCATAACGTGTGCTGCTAATAACACACCAATACCCGTCTGTCATAACGTGTTCTGCTAATAACACACCAATACCTGTCTGTCATAACGTGTTCTGCTAATAACACACCAATACCTGTCTGTCATAACGTGTGCTGCTAATAACACACCAATACCTGTCTGTCATAACGTGTGCTGCTAATAACACACCAATACCTATCTGTCATAACGTGTTCTGCTATCAACACACCATTACCTGTCTGTCATAACGTGTGCTGCTAATAACACACCAATACCTGTCTGTCATAACGTGTTCTGCTAACAACACACCAATACCTGTCTGTCATAACGTGTGCTGCTAATAACACACCAATACCTGTCTGTCATAACGTGTTCTGCTAACAACACACGAATACCTGGCTGTCATAACGTGTGCTGCTAATAACACACCAATACCTGTCTGTCATAACGTGTGCTGCTAATAACACACCAATACCTGTCTGTCATAACGTGTTCTGCTAATAACACACCAATACCTGTCTGTCATAACGTGTGCTGCTAATAACACACCAATACCTGGCTGTCATAACGTGTTCTGCTAATAACACACCAATACCTGTCTGTCATAACGTGTGCTGCTAACAACACACCAATACCTGTCTGTCATAACGTGTGCTGCTAATAACACACCAATACCTGTCTGTCATAACGTGTTCTGCTAACAACACACCAATACCTGTCTGTCATAACGTGTTCTGCTAATAACACACCAATACCTGTCTGTCATAACGTGTGCTGCTAATAACACACCAATACCTGTCTGTCATAACGTGTTCTGCTAACAACACACCAATACCTGTCTGTCATAACGTGTTCTGCTAACAACACACCAATACCTGTCTGTCATAACGTGTTCTGCTAATAACACACCAATACCTGTCTGTCATAACGTGTTCTGCTAATAACACACCAATACCTGTCTGTCATAACGTGTTCTGCTAATAACACACCAATACCTGTCTGTCATAACGTGTTCTGCTAATAACACACCAATACCTGTCTGTCATAACGTGTTCTGCTAATAACACACCAATACCTGTCTGTCATAACGTGTTCTGCTAATAACACACCAATACCTGTCTGTCATAACGTGTTCTGCTAATAACACACCAATACCTGTCTGTCATAACGTGTGCTGCTAATAACACACCAATACCTGTCTGTCATAACGTGTTCTGCTAATAACACACCAATACCTGTCTGTCATAACGTGTTCTGCTAATAACACACCAATACCTGTCTGTCATAACGTGTTCTGCTAATAACACACCAATACCTGTCTGTCATAACGTGTTCTGCTAATAACACACCAATACCTGTCTGTCATAACGTGTTCTGCTAATAACACACCAATACCTGTCTGTCATAACGTGTTCTGCTAATAACACACCAATACCTGTCTGTCATAACGTGTTCTGCTAATAACACACCAATACCTGTCTGTCATAACGTGTGCTGCTAATAACACACCAATACCTGTCTGTCATAACGTGTTCTGCTAACAACACACCAATACCTGTATGTCATAACGTGTTCTGCTAATAACACACCAATACCTGTCTGTCATAACGTGTTCTGCTAATAACACACCAATACCTGTCTGTCATAACGTGTGCTGCTAATAACACACCAATACCTGTCTGTCATAACGTGTTCTGCTAATAACACACCAATACCTGTCTGTCATAACGTGTTCTGCTAATAACACACCAATACCTGTCTGTCATAACGTGTTCTGCTAATAACACACCAATACCTGTCTGTCATAACGTGTGCTGCTAATAACACACCAATACCTGTCTGTCATAACGTGTGCTGCTAATAACACACCAATACCTGTCTGTCATAACGTGTTCTGCTAATAACACACCAATACCTGTCTGTCATAACGTGTTCTGCTAATAACACACCAATACCTGTCTGTCATAACGTGTGCTGCTAATAACACACCAATACCTGGCTGTCATAACGTGTTCTGCTAACAACACACCAATACCTGTCTGTCATAACGTGTTCTGCTAATAACACACCAATACCTGTCTGTCATAACGTGTTCTGCTAATAACACACCAATACCTGTCTGTCATAACGTGTTCTGCTAATAACACACCAATACCTGTCTGTCATAACGTGTTCTGCTAATAACACACCAATACCTGTCTGTCATAACGTGTTCTGCTAATAACACACCAATACCTGTCTGTCATAACGTGTTCTGCTAATAACACACCAATACCTGTCTGTCATAACGTGTTCTGCTAATAACACACCAATACCTGTCTGTCATAACGTGTGCTGCTAATAACACACCAATACCTGTCTGTCATAACGTGTTCTGCTAACAACACACCAATACCTGTATGTCATAACGTGTTCTGCTAACAACACACCAATACCTGTCTGTCATAACGTGTTCTGCTAATAACACACCAATACCTGTCTGTCATAACGTGTGCTGCTAATAACACACCAATACCTGTCTGTCATAACGTGTTCTGCTAATAACACACCAATACCTGTCTGTCATAACGTGTTCTGCTAATAACACACCAATACCTGTCTGTCATAACGTGTTCTGCTAATAACACACCAATACCTGTCTGTCATAACGTGTGCTGCTAATAACACACCAATACCTGTCTGTCATAACGTGTTCTGCTAATAACACACCAATACCTGTCTGTCATAACGTGTTCTGCTAATAACACACCAATACCTGTCTGTCATAACGTGTGCTGCTAATAACACACCAATACCTGGCTGTCATAACGTGTTCTGCTAACAACACACCAATACCTGTCTGTCATAACGTGTTCTGCTAATAACACACCAATACCTGTCTGTCATAACGTGTTCTGCTAATAACACACCAATACCTGTCTGTCATAACGTGTTCTGCTAATAACACACCAATACCTGTCTGTCATAACGTGTGCTGCTAATAACACACCAATACCTGTCTGTCATAACGTGTGCTGCTAATAACACACCAATACCTATCTGTCATAACGTGTTCTGCTATCAACACACCATTACCTGTCTGTCATAACGTGTGCTGCTAATAACACACCAATACCTGTCTGTCATAACGTGTTCTGCTAACAACACACCAATACCTGTCTGTCATAACGTGTGCTGCTAATAACACACCAATACCTGTCTGTCATAACGTGTTCTGCTAACAACACACGAATACCTGGCTGTCATAACGTGTGCTGCTAATAACACACCAATACCTGTCTGTCATAACGTGTGCTGCTAATAACACACCAATACCTGTCTGTCATAACGTGTTCTGCTAATAACACACCAATACCTGTCTGTCATAACGTGTGCTGCTAATAACACACCAATACCTGGCTGTCATAACGTGTTCTGCTAATAACACACCAATACCTGTCTGTCATAACGTGTGCTGCTAACAACACACCAATACCTGTCTGTCATAACGTGTGCTGCTAATAACACACCAATACCTGTCTGTCATAACGTGTTCTGCTAACAACACACCAATACCTGTCTGTCATAACGTGTTCTGCTAATAACACACCAATACCTGTCTGTCATAACGTGTGCTGCTAATAACACACCAATACCTGTCTGTCATAACGTGTTCTGCTAACAACACACCAATACCTGTCTGTCATAACGTGTTCTGCTAACAACACACCAATACCTGTCTGTCATAACGTGTTCTGCTAATAACACACCAATACCTGTCTGTCATAACGTGTTCTGCTAATAACACACCAATACCTGTCTGTCATAACGTGTTCTGCTAATAACACACCAATACCTGTCTGTCATAACGTGTTCTGCTAATAACACACCAATACCTGTCTGTCATAACGTGTTCTGCTAATAACACACCAATACCTGTCTGTCATAACGTGTTCTGCTAATAACACACCAATACCTGTCTGTCATAACGTGTTCTGCTAATAACACACCAATACCTGTCTGTCATAACGTGTGCTGCTAATAACACACCAATACCTGTCTGTCATAACGTGTTCTGCTAATAACACACCAATACCTGTCTGTCATAACGTGTTCTGCTAATAACACACCAATACCTGTCTGTCATAACGTGTTCTGCTAATAACACACCAATACCTGTCTGTCATAACGTGTTCTGCTAATAACACACCAATACCTGTCTGTCATAACGTGTTCTGCTAATAACACACCAATACCTGTCTGTCATAACGTGTTCTGCTAATAACACACCAATACCTGTCTGTCATAACGTGTTCTGCTAATAACACACCAATACCTGTCTGTCATAACGTGTGCTGCTAATAACACACCAATACCTGTCTGTCATAACGTGTTCTGCTAACAACACACCAATACCTGTATGTCATAACGTGTTCTGCTAATAACACACCAATACCTGTCTGTCATAACGTGTTCTGCTAATAACACACCAATACCTGTCTGTCATAACGTGTGCTGCTAATAACACACCAATACCTGTCTGTCATAACGTGTTCTGCTAATAACACACCAATACCTGTCTGTCATAACGTGTTCTGCTAATAACACACCAATACCTGTCTGTCATAACGTGTTCTGCTAATAACACACCAATACCTGTCTGTCATAACGTGTGCTGCTAATAACACACCAATACCTGTCTGTCATAACGTGTGCTGCTAATAACACACCAATACCTGTCTGTCATAACGTGTTCTGCTAATAACACACCAATACCTGTCTGTCATAACGTGTTCTGCTAATAACACACCAATACCTGTCTGTCATAACGTGTGCTGCTAATAACACACCAATACCTGGCTGTCATAACGTGTTCTGCTAACAACACACCAATACCTGTCTGTCATAACGTGTTCTGCTAATAACACACCAATACCTGTCTGTCATAACGTGTTCTGCTAATAACACACCAATACCTGTCTGTCATAACGTGTTCTGCTAATAACACACCAATACCTGTCTGTCATAACGTGTTCTGCTAATAACACACCAATACCTGTCTGTCATAACGTGTTCTGCTAATAACACACCAATACCTGTCTGTCATAACGTGTTCTGCTAATAACACACCAATACCTGTCTGTCATAACGTGTTCTGCTAATAACACACCAATACCTGTCTGTCATAACGTGTGCTGCTAATAACACACCAATACCTGTCTGTCATAACGTGTTCTGCTAACAACACACCAATACCTGTATGTCATAACGTGTTCTGCTAACAACACACCAATACCTGTCTGTCATAACGTGTTCTGCTAATAACACACCAATACCTGTCTGTCATAACGTGTGCTGCTAATAACACACCAATACCTGTCTGTCATAACGTGTTCTGCTAATAACACACCAATACCTGTCTGTCATAACGTGTTCTGCTAATAACACACCAATACCTGTCTGTCATAACGTGTTCTGCTAATAACACACCAATACCTGTCTGTCATAACGTGTGCTGCTAATAACACACCAATACCTGTCTGTCATAACGTGTTCTGCTAATAACACACCAATACCTGTCTGTCATAACGTGTTCTGCTAATAACACACCAATACCTGTCTGTCATAACGTGTGCTGCTAATAACACACCAATACCTGGCTGTCATAACGTGTTCTGCTAACAACACACCAATACCTGTCTGTCATAACGTGTTCTGCTAATAACACACCAATACCTGTCTGTCATAACGTGTTCTGCTAATAACACACCAATACCTGTCTGTCATAACGTGTGCTGCTAATAACACACCCATACCTGTCTGTCATAACGTGTTCTGCTAATAACACACCAATACCTGTCTGTCATAACGTGTGTGTTGAGTTATTCAGTACACGGATGTTATACATTGTTGTTCATATCATTCTATAAATGCTAAAATGCTCAAAACTGGCTGTGTGATTTGTGGAATTGCTCACGACTAGCGATGAATCTTATAGTGAATGTATGTGATACAGGATGCAGTTATACTGCCTATCGATTATATACTGTACAGTCAATGATCAGAAAATATTTCGCTTGTTCATTTTCACTGCAGCCTGTTCTCACACAGAAACAAACACACATAATCCCCCACTCCACTCTCTCACACACACAGAACCCCCCCCCCCCCCCCCCCCCTGTGGCTGTCCTAGCTGATCTACAGAAGGATAAGCACACAGCTAGAGGCGTGTAAATAAACAGGTAATTTCAGGCTATCCCTGGGAAGATGAAATCAGAGGGCGGTGTGACAAGTGTGCTTATTTGAACAGCCACTGTGTAACCAGCTATCTGAGAGAACACCAAGCACCGTTTACTCTGCTGCATAGTATTATCGCTAACATTTACATTAACATACAGGAGGAGCTAGGTAAACAAACTAGGCAAAACATTTAAAAGTGTGTGTGTCTGGGTGAGTGAGAGGGGGGGGGGGGGTTCTGTATGTGTGTGTGAGAGGGGGGGGGGTTCTGTATGTGTGAGTGAGAGGGGGGGTTCTGTGTGTGTGTGAGAGAGGGGGGGGGTTCTGTGTGTGTGTCTGTGTGAGTGAGAGAAGGGGGGGTGGAGAGACAAAGAGAGTTAGATGGAAAAGAGAAATGAAGAAGATGAGTCTTAAAAAGACAGCTTTGATAGACAATAGACTGAGGGAGAGAGAGAGAGAAGCAGGTTTGAGGAACAAAGGGAAAAAGAGAAGAGCAAGACGTAGAGAGAGAGACGGAGAGAGAAGCCCTCTTGTGGCTAACACTTCACAGCCAATTGACCCACTCTCTCTGGCATTAGCACTGGGGGAGAGAGATCCTCCACACATCGCACTATATCCTTGGATGGGCACAGACTCCCTGTTTTTAATAGAGAGGGAACTTTCACACGTTCCCAGTATTCCAAAAAGCTATTTGCCAGGAAGCATATGGTTCCATTTAAAAACGCTGTGGCAATGTTCAACACACACACCCCAAAGGCAGTAACCTCAGCTCACACTCATGACCTCTGACATGGCTCAAAGAGAGGGCAGTGTTGCACCTGGTGAAAGGCTGGATGTGTCCCTTCTTTATAGGGGGGGGGGATAAATACCTAAAGTTACAGCAGCAGAATAGTGTACTGATGTGTCTTAGCTTATGTTTGGGTCTAATTGTGTTGCTGTCCTGGGGCTCTGTTTGTGAACAGAGCCCCAGGATCAGCTTGCTTAGGTTTATTTATCTGTAGGTGATGGCTTTGTTATGGAATGTTTGGGTGGTTGTAGAATTGAATGGCTCTTTTATGGGGGGGGGAGAGAGAGAGAGAGAGAGAAAGAGAAAAAGAGAGAAAGAGAGAGAGAGAGAAAGAGAGAAAGAGAGAAAGAGAGAGAGAGAGAGAGAGAGAGATGGTCAGGATGGGAGATGAGGAGGAAGAAAGTTAGTCTGAGGAACAGGATGATGACGACGCCCCCCCCCCCCCCCCCAGACTCCTCCTTAATGGGTCCGGAGCTGACAGCCAGTCAAGCAGAGGGGTCAAAGTATACTGTGAGGGAACTGACAAGGTTCCTGAATGAGACCAAGGGGAAGAATGTTATCTTGAGGATTTTTTTTCTGATCCGAGAAAGTTTGTAAGATCAGTACAACATGCTATGAAAAATGAATAAAAAAATAAATAATTGTCCTCTCACCCAGGAAACGGTTTAGGTTGAGGAAGTGGGTCACAACAGTGTGTAAGGTCTACCTTCAGACACTGTTTAGATTAATAGTTTCTTTCTGGCACTAGGGCTTTCTGAGCTTTGCCATTGGTCTCTTTCTTTGCTGGCTTTTCTCTCACTTCTTACGGAGACTCTTTGGGTAGGCACGCTTAATATAAATGGCTCCAGAAATGCGGGCAAGGAGTGTGTTGGGTGAATATGTAAAACAAAACAAAAAAGTACAGGTGTTGTTTCTGCAGGAGACGCACAGTGATGTGGTGAATGAAGTCGATTGGAGTGTGTTGAGCCATTGGAACAAATTTTAGTGCAGAGGTGGCAGTCCTTTTTGAACCAGGTCTGTCTGTAAAAATGTGCTCCTCAAAGGAGGTGTGTAGGGGTAAGCTGCTTGTTGTAAAAGCAGAAATTAACAACCTGGGTTTTGTCTTTATTAATGTGTATGCACCTAACACAGGGAGAGAGAGAGAGGGGTTCTATTTGGGAGACTTAGTGGTCGCTGGTGGTGGTCGGCGGGGACTGGAACTGTACACTGGATTTTACGAAAGACAAAAATGGGGGAGACCCTCATTCAGGGTCAGTGGGAGTGTTAAAACCTCTTGACGCTAGGGGTCATATTCTTTTTATTTTTTTTCAAAAAACGTTCCCAAGGTAAACAGACTATTTCTCAGGTCCAGATCGTAGAATATGCATATAATTTACAGATTAGGATAGAAAATACTCCAAAGTTTCCAAAACTGTCAAAATATTGTCTGTGAGTATAACAAAACTGATTCTGCAGGCGAAAACCTGAGAAAATCTAACCCGGAAGTGATTTTTTTTTTAATATATTTTTTTATCTGTGTTTCCTGGCCCGTCTTTCTTCCATTTAAAGGGGAATCAACCAGATCCCTTTTCCAATGGTTTCCTGAGGCTGTGACCAGGCTTTAGACAGAGTTTCAGGCTTTTATTTTGAAAAATGAGCAAGATTTTTCAAAACTAGTCAGGTGTCCTCTGATTAGTTCCTGCGCGCGAGAGGATAGCTCTCCATTTTCTTTTTCTCTCTTATTGAATAGGTTACGGTCCGGTTGAAATATTATCGATTATGTTTGTTAAAAACAACCTGAGGATTGATTATAAAAAACATTTGACATGTTTCTACGACCATTACGGATACTTTTTGGAATTTTCGTCTAACGGAACGAGGCTTTGGTTTTCTGAACATAACGCGCAACCCAAATGGCGTTTTTTTTTGTTATGAAAGTAATATTTATCGAACAAAAATAACATTTGTTGTGCAACTGGGAGAGAGATGGTGGGGCAAGGCAATGTAGGCCTCCAGGCTAATTTAGCTGAATTACATAGGGACCTGGGCAGTTTTTTCCTGTGTGATCCTATGTGTGCTCAGGTCTTGTTTGTAGAACTCCCTAAGCTTTCTCTGGCACAGAGTGATGAAATGGACATTCCTCTGTTGTCCCATGAACTGGCAGAGGCCGTAACCCAGATGTTCCCCGGCCGTGCACCGGGGGTCGATGGACTCCCAGTGGAGGTTTATAAAAAATTCTGGCAAATAAATGGACTGGATATCTTTTGCGTGTTGCGTGAATACGTCGGGGTAGGAGAGTTGCCGAGGAGCTGCCGTCGGGCAGATTTGACTCTCATGCCTAAAAAAGGGGACTTTTGTGAACTTAAGAACTAGAGGCCTGTGGCATTGCTCTGTGCAGACTACAAGATATTTGCCAAGGTCTTCTCTAACAGACTGAAGTCCCATGTGGACTCTATAGTACACAGGGACCAAACATATTGTGTCCAGGGAGGCTCGTTCATGGACAACTTGTTCTTAAATCAGGGACATGATGGACTTGTCGAGAGGTTCTAATGTGAACTTTGGACTGGTCTGACGATGTTGTATGCTAGGGCGTCATGTATGGTCAAGGTGGGAGGGCTCAGTAGGCCAGTCTGGGTGAGACGGGGCATTAGACAAGGATGCCCTCTATCAGGGCAGTTATATACACTAGACATTGAGCCTTTACGCAGGAGACTACAGGGAGTGTGCTGGACAGGCATGGGTGTGTTGACAGGAATAGCAGTGTCATACGCAGATGACGTTTCTGTGATGGTCAGGATATGCAGGCACTAGAGACTAGTCTGAAGGTGTACAAGGGAGCTTTGTCAGCTAAAGTAAACTGGGGCAAGAGCAAAGCTCTGTTATGTGGGGCATGGGGGGGATAGGACCCCTCTGCTTCCAGGGGGGTTGCAGTGGGTTTGTGAAGGGCTTAAAATGTTGGGCGTGTACCTGGGCTCGGAGAGGTGGGTCAGGAAGAGCTGGAAGGGGCAGTCACAGGCAGTGGTGCCAAGACTGGCTAGGTGGAGGTGACTCCTATCTCAAGTGTCATATAGAGGGAGGGTGCTGATAATTAACAACCTGGTGGCATCTTCCCTGTGGCATAAACTGGCTGTCCTCAACCCCCTGCCGGTCTGCTTACAGACCTGCAACGCAAGCTGGTGGACCTTTTCTGGAAGGGCCATCACTGGCTGAGGGCGGCATTGTTGTACATGACCGTCCACGAAGGAGGACAGGGCCTGGTGGAAAAGGAGAACAGGGTGGCTGCTTTCCGACTAAAGGTGGTGCAGAGACTGCTGTACCATACTGATGTTGGCTGGAGGGAACCAGCATGCGCGCTGCTGAGGAGAGCTGGCGGATTAGGGTTGTACCGGCAGCTGTTCCTCATGAAGCTGGAGAGGCTGAGTACAGCAGGTCTCTCAGACTTTTAGCTGCTGAGGCCCACACGAGAAGGGGGTGTGGAGCCTGGGCTGTGGGAGGAGCCTATCTTCCACAACCCAGCCATCCCTTTGAGATCAGTTCAGTCGGCCACCCTGCAGAGGCAACTGATGGCAGCAGGTTTACTAAGGCTGGGTGACCTGCGACTGCTGGGAGAGAAGGGGTGGAAAACCCTGGAAGTCTTGGCACAACAAACAGGAATAACATCTCTTAGGCTGCTGGGGAGATTCCTGGAGGAGGTCCAAGAGGAACTGTCGGAGCCGGTAAGGGGGGTGTTTGAGCGGCCAAAGGGGGAGGGGCCACCAATGTTTCCGCTACTGCAAGTGACGGCAGAGACAGTGGACTGGTAAGGGGGTCTGGAGGACTTGTTAGATTTTAACACTCCAAGCCTGGGGGAGTTTGAAGGGGTGGGACGTAAAGCCATCTACAACCTCTGCATTAAGGTAAGGAACATTAGAAGCCTAACAGGAGTGAAGGCACATCAGTGGCAGGGGGTATGTGGGGAGGAGAGCATTGTGGGTTTTAGATGGAGAAGGCGCTACAAACCTCCAGTACCAAAGAGGTCAGGAGGGTTCTACGTGGAGCCCTGGCCACTAACAGCTAGTTGGCACGGGTTGAACCGGGAATCGGGCAGGGGTGTCCTTTCTGTGTTATGAGAGAAACTGTGATTCATGTGTTTTCTGTGTGTGCCAGGTTAATGCCATTAATGTCTCTGTTGGAATATCTGTATGAGTGGTTGGGGGTCGTTTTTACTGTTGTGATGTTTATAATGGGGTACAGGTATTCAAATAAGGAGAAGGACAAATGTGTTTTGTTGAATTTTCTGTTTGCTCAGGCAAAGTTGGCTAACAAGGAGGAACAGGGTCAAAGGTGGAGGATAACAGACCCTTTACGATTGTTCCGCCTTTGGGTGGAATTTGAGTTCTATAAAATTATAAAGTGTGGAGATGTTCAGATGTTCCAGGAGATATGGTGTGTCGGGGGGGTTCCAGGAGATATGGTGTGTCGGGGGGGGGGGGGGTGTTCCAGGAGATATGGTGTGTCGGGGGGGCTGTCTGTATAGCTGGGGAAGATGGTTTAGATATACGGTTGTAGAAGTGGTGAGGGTTTGGTTATTGTGATGTGTGTTGGTGTTTTGTATAGTGGGGTAGAGGGCAAGGTGAGTATGGTACATGTATGCAGAACAGTACAGGATTTACTTACGGTGTTTTCTTTTAAGGGGGGGGGGGGCGTTTAATGAAATTAGAATGTTTCATCTCACTCACTCACTCACGAGAGAGAATGAGGTAACCTTTCCATCCCCCTGCTGTTCCTGTCTGCAGCATAGAGGGACCTAGAGAGGACATGGTTGTGTGCATGTGGCGTCTGTGTTGCTGAGGGGTATAAGGAGTTTGTCTGGTAGAACAGGACTTCTCAACCTTGGTCCTGGCCCCTCCCCCTGGGTGCACGTTTTGCTTTTTGCCGTAGCACCACATAGCTGATTCAAATTACCAACTCATCCAGTTTTATTATTTAAATCAGCTGTCTAGTGCTAGAGCAAAAAACTAAATGTGCACCCAGGAAGAGGAACCAGGACTGAGGTTGAGAACCCCTGTGCACCCAGGAAGAGGAACCAGGACTGAGGTTGAGAACCCCTATGCACCCAGGAAGAGGAACCAGGACTGAGGTTGAGAACCCCTATGCACCCAGGAAGAGGAACCAGGACTGAGGTTTAGAACCCCTGTGCACCCAGGAAGAGGAACCAGGACTGAGGTTTAGAACCCCTGTGCACCCAGGAAGAGGAACCGGGACTGAGGTTTAGAACCCCTGTGCACCCAGGAAGAGGAACCAGGACTGAGGTTTAGAACCCTGTGCACCCAGGAAGAGGAACCAGGACTGAGGTTGAGAACCCCTATGCACCCAGGAAGAGGAACCAGGACTGAGGTTGAGAACCCCTATGCACCCAGGAAGAGGAACCAGGACTGAGGTTGAGAACCCCTGTGCACCCAGGAAGAGGAACCAGGACTGAGGTTGAGAACCCCTGTGCACCCAGGAAGAGGAACCAGGACTGAGGTTTAGAACCCCTATGCACCCAGGAAGAGGAACCGGGACTGAGGTTTAGAACCCCTGTGCACCCAGGAAGAGGAACCAGGACTGAGGTTGAGAACCCCTGTGCACCCAGGAAGAGGAACCAGGACTGAGGTTGAGAACCCCTGTGCACCCAGGAAGAGAAACCAGGACTGAGGTTGAGAACCCCTGAGGTAGAAGAGGGGGTTGTTCACCCACAAGAGACACTTCACATGAATGAGGTTCCATTGATTTTCTGCCGGCAGAGCCATGTCTAATGCATGCAGAGATTGGTCAATTCAATGGTTACGGCTCACTGACTCAAACACACACGCGCAGGTATACACAGACACCTGCATATTCACAAAGAATTCATAGGTATACATTACAAACAATAACTCAAATGAAACAAGCATTTATAAACTGACAAACAACTCCCTCCCTCCACCATACTGTCCTCCCCTATACCTCCGTCCTCCCCTATACCTCCGTCCTCCCCTATACCTCCGTCCTCCCCTATACCTCCGTCCTCCCCTATACCTCCGTCCTCCCCTATACCTCCGTCCTCCCCTATACCTCCGTCCTCCCCTATACCTCCGTCCTCCCCTATACCTCCGTCCTCCCCTATACCTCCGTCCTCCCCTATACCTCCGTCCTCCCCTATACCTCCGTCCTCCCCTATACCTCCGTCCTCCCCTATACCTCCGTCCTCCCCTATACCTCCGTCCTCCCCTATACCTCCCTCCCCCTCCACCTCCCTCCCTTTACTACCTTCCTCCTCTCTATTTCTACTCTTTTCTCCCTCCCTCTCCTCTCTCTCCCCCAGTCTTTCTCCATAGTAAAATCAAACTTCATGTTACTCCTGCATGCTCTTTTAATTTGTTTTATTTAACTACGCAAGCCAGTTATTGCATCCTCCAATAAAACTGTAGTAAACACCAGCATGACAATCCACAAGTTTACATACACCTTAGCCAATTACATTTAAACTCAGTTTTTCACAATTCCTGACAATTAATCCAAGTTAAAATTCTCTGTCTTAGGTCAGTTAGGATCACCACTTTATTTTTAGAATGTGAAATGTCAGAATAATAGTAGAGAGAATGATTTATTTCAGCTTTTATTTCTTTCATCACATTCCAAGTGGGTCAGAAGTTTACATACACTCAATTAGCATTTGGTAGCATTCCCTTTAAATTGTTTAACTTGGGTCAAACGTTTCGGGTAGCCTTCCACAAGCTTCCTAAAATAAGTTGGGTGAATGTTGGCCCATTCCTCCTGACAGGGCTAGTGTAACTGAGTCAGGTTTGTAGGATCCTTGCTCACACACGCTATTTCAGTTCTGCCCACACATTTTCTATAGGATTGAGGTCAGGGCTTTGTGATGACAACTCCAATACCTTGACTTCGTTGCCATTTTGCCACAACTTTGGAAGTATGCTTGGGGTCATTATCCATTTGGAACACCCATTTGCGACCAAGCTTAAACTTCCTAACTGATGTCTTGAGATGTTGCTTCAATATATCCACATAATTTTCCTCCCTCATGATGCCATCTAGTTTGTGAAGTGCACCAGTCCCTCCTGCAGCAAAGCACCCCCACAACATGATGCTGCCACCCCCGTGCTTCACGGTTGGGATGGTGTTTTTCGGCTTCCAAGCATCCCCCTTTTTCCTCCAAACATAACGATGGTCATTATGGCCAAACAGTTCTATTTTTGTTTCATCAGACCAGAGGACATTTCTCCAAAAAGTATGATCTTTGTTCCCATGTGCAGTTGCAAACCGTAGTCTGGCTTTTTTTATGGCAGTTTTGGAGCAGTGGCTTCTTCCTTGCTGAGCGGCCTTTCAGGTTATGTCGATATAAGACTCGTTTTACTGTGGATATAGATACTTTTGTACCGGTTTCCTCCAGCATCGTCACATGGTCCTTTGCTGTTGTTGTGGGATTGATTTGCACTTTTCGCACCTAAGTACGTTCATCTCTAGGAGACAGAACACGTCTCCTTCCTGAGTGGTATGACGGATGCTTGGTCCCATGGTGTTTATACTTGCGTACTATTGTTTGTTCAGATGAATGTGGTACCTTCAGGCGTTTGGAAATTAATCCCAAGGATGAACCAGACTTGTGGAGGTCTACAATTTCTGAGGTCTTGGCTGATTTATTTAGATTTTCCCATGATGTCAAGCATCCACATGTACACCTCCAATTGACTCAAATGATGTCAATTAGCCTATCAGAAGCTTCTAAAGCCATGACATCATTTTTTGTCATTTTCCAAGCTGTTTTAAGGAACAGTCAACTTAGTGTATGTAAACTTCTGACCCACTGGAATTGTGAAACATTGAATTATAAGTGAAATAATCTGAATGTAAATAACTGTTGGAAAAATTACTTGTGTCATGCACAAAGTAGATGTCCTAACTGACTTGCCAAAACTATTGTTTGTTAACAAGAAATTTGTGGAGTGGTTGAAAAACTAGTTTTAATGACTCCTACCTAAGTGTATGTAAACTTCCGACTTTAACTGTAGCCAAAGACAAATACAGACACTTTGTGTGAAAACATACCACACACACACAATGTCTGCTCCAAGACATAGGCCTATTACAGCATCACTCCACAATCAACTACTTGTCCTGGCTCATCGGCATTCATCACTCTGTGAGCGTCTTGTTTTCTCCTTCGCAAAAACGTCATCAATATGCTGCCTAGCTGCTGTGAAAGCAAGCTTGTTTTTGGATAACACGGTACAGTATAGTGTAGAAAAATAGTGTGTAGTACAGTTTAGTGTATGGCCAAACATTTTTGGACGCCGATTATATTGCATTCCACAAGGAAACTGCGTGGCAGGCTGACCACCTGTTACGCGAGTGCAGCAAGGTGCCAGTGTGTAGTAAAGAATAGTGTAGAACAGTAGTGTAAAACAGAAGTGTGTAGTACATAAGTGTAGTACAGAACCATGTAGTACAGAATAGTGTAGAAAAGAATAGTGTGTAGTACAGAATAGTGTATCGAACAGAATAGTGCAGAACAGAACCGTGTGTAGTACATAAGTGTAGACCAGTGTGTATAACGGTATAGTGTATTAAACAACAGTGTGAAGTACAGAATAGTGTGTAGAACAGAATAGTGTGTAGGGCAGAATATTGTAGAACAGTGTGTAGTAAAGAATAGTGCGTAGTACAGAATAGTGTAGAACAGTGTGTAGAACAGTAGTGTGTAGTACAGAATAGTGTGTGTAGAACCAGCATGGTGTAGCATGGTGTAGTACAGTATAGTGTAGAACAGAAACGTGTGTAGTACAGTATAGTGTAGAACAGAAACGTGTGTAGTACAGTATAGTGTGTAGTACAGAATAGTTTGTAATACAGTATAGTGTCGAACATCACCTTGTGATGTACAGAATAGTGTAGAACAGAAATGTGTGTAGAACAGAGTAGTGTGTAGTACAGAACAGTGTATTGAACAGAATAGTGTGTAATACCGAATAGTTTGTAATACAGTATAGTGTAGTACAGAATAGTGTGGAGTACTGAATAGTGTGTAGTAGAGTAGTGTGTAGAACAGAGTAGTGTGTAGAACAGAGTAGTGTGTAGAACAGAGTAGTGTATTAAGCAACAGTGTGTAGTATGGAATAGTGTGTAGAACAGAATAGTGTGTAGAACAGAATAGTGTATTAAGCAACAGTGTGTAGAACAGAATAGTGTGTAGAACAGAATAGTGTGTAGAACAGAATAGTGTGTAGAACAGAATAGTGTGTAGTACAGAAGTGTGTAGAACAGAAGTGTGTAGAACAGAAGTGTGTAGAACAGAATAGTGTGTAGAACAGAATAGTGTGTAGAACAGAATAGTGTGTAGAACAGAATAGTGTGTAGAACAAAATAGTGTGTAGAACAAAATAGTGTGTAGAACAGAATAGTGTGTAGTACAGAATAATGTGTAGAACAGAATAGTGTGTAGTACAGAATAGTGTGTAGTACAGAATAGTGTGTAGTACAGAATAGTGTGTAGAACAGAATAGTGTGTAGAACAGAACAGTGTGTAGAACAGAACAGTGTGTAGAACAGAACAGTGTGTAGAACAGAATAGTGTGTAGTACAGAATAGTGTGTAGTACAGAATAGTGTGTAGTACAGAATAGTGTGTAGTACAGAATAGTGTGTAGTACAGAATAGTGTGTGGTACAGAATAGTGTGTAGAACAGAAGTGTGTAGAACAGAATAGTGTGTAGAACAGAATAGTGTGTAGAACAGAATAGTGTGTAGAACAGAATAGTGTGTAGTACAGAATAGTGTGTAGTACAGAATAGTGTGTAGTACAGAATAGTGTGTAGAACAGAATAGTGTGTAGAACAGAATAGTGTGTAGAACAGAAGTGTGTAGAACAGAATAGTGTGTAGAACAGAATAGTGTGTAGAACAGAATAGTGTGTAGAACAGAATAGTGTGTAGAACAGAATAGTGTGTAGAACAGAAGTGTGTAGAACAGAAGTGTGTGGTACAGAATAGTGTGTAGAACAGAAGTGTGTAGTACAGAATAGTGTGTAGAACAGAAGTGTGTAGAACAGAATAGTGTGTAGAACAGAATAGTGTGTAGTACAGAATAGTGTGTAGTACAGAATAGTGTGTAGTACAGAATAGTGTGTAGAACAGAGTAGTGTGTAGAACAGAATAGTGTGTAGAACAGAATAGTGTGTAGAACAGAATAGTGTGTAGTACAGAATAGTGTGTAGTACAGAATAGTGTGTAGTACAGAATAGTGTGTAGTACAGAATAGTGTGTAGTACAGAATAGTGTGTGGTACAGAATAGTGTGTAGAACAGAAGTGTGTAGTACAGAATAGTGTGTAGAACAGAATAGTGTGTAGAACAGAATAGTGTGTAGTACAGAATGGTGTGTAGAACAGAGTAGTGAGTAGAACAGAATAGTGAGTAGAACAGAGTAGTGAGTAGAACAGAATAGTGTGTAGAACAGAATAGTGTGTAGAACAGAA
Source organism: Salvelinus fontinalis (assembly GCF_029448725.1). Taxonomy (NCBI): domain Eukaryota; kingdom Metazoa; phylum Chordata; class Actinopteri; order Salmoniformes; family Salmonidae; genus Salvelinus; species Salvelinus fontinalis. The sequence goes on along the minus strand of NC_074675.1, from coordinate 15,063,893 downwards.
TAGTGTGTAGAACAGAGTAGTGTGTAGTACAGAATAGTGTGTAGAACAGAATAGTGTGTAGAACAGAAGTGTGTAGAACAGAATAGTGTGTAGAACAGAATAGTGTGTAGAACAGAAGTGTGTAGAACAGAATAGTGTGTAGAACATAATAGTGTGTAGAACATAATAGTGTGTAGAACAGAATAGTGTGTAGAACAGAATAGTGTGTAGAACAGAAGTGTGTAGAAAAGAAAAGTGTGTAGTACAGAATAGTGTGTAGAACAGAATAGTGTGTAGAACAGAATAGTGTGTAGAACAGAAGTGTGTAGAACAGAATTGTGTGTAGTACAGAATTGTGTGTAGTACAGAATTGTGTGTAGAACAGAATTGTGTGTAGAACAGAATAGTGTGTAGAACAGAATAGTGTGTAGAACAGAATAGTGTGTAGAACAGAAGTGTGTAGAACAGAATAGTGTGTAGTACAGAATAGTGTGTAGTACAGAAGTGTGTAGAACAGAATAGTGTGTAGAACAGAATAGTGTGTAGAACAGAAGTGTGTAGTACAGAATAGTGTGTAGTACAGAATAGTGTGTAGTACAGAATAGTGAGTAGAACAGAATAGTGAGTAGAACAGAATAGTGAGTAGAACAGAATAGTGAGTAGAACAGAATAGTGAGTAGAACAGAATAGTGTGTAGAACAGAATAGTGTGTAGAACAGAATAGTGTGTAGAACAGAATAGTGTGTAGAACAGAATAGTGTGTAGAACAGAATAGTGTGTAGAACAGAATAGTGTGTAGAACAGAAGTGTGTAGAACAGAATAGTGTGTAGAACAGAATAGTATATTAAACAACAGTGTGTAGAACAGAATAGTGTGTAGAACAGAATAGTGTGTAGAACAGAATAGTGTGTAGAACAGAACTGTGTAGAACAGAAGTGTGTAGAACAGAGTAGTGTGCAGAACAGAATAGTGTATTAAACAACAGTGTGTAGAACAGAAGTGTGTAGAACAGAGTAGTGTGTAGAACAGAGTAGTGTATTAAGCAACAGTGTGTAGAACAGAAGTGTGTAGAACAGAATAGTGTGTAGAACAGAATAGTGTGTAGAACAGAAGTGTGTAGAACAGAAGTGTGTAGAACAGAAGTGTGTAGAACAGAATAGTGTGTAGAACAGAATAGTGTGTAGAACAGAAGTGTGTAGAACAGAAGTGTGTAGAACAGAATAGTGTATTAAGCAACAGTGTGTAGAACAGAACAGTGTGTAGAACAGAACAGTGTGTAGAACAGAATAGTGTGTAGAACAGAATAGTGTGTAGAACAGAAGTGTGTAGAACAGAATAGTGTGTAGAACAGAATAGTGTGTAGAACAGAATAGTGTGTAGAACAGAAGTGTGTAGAACAGAAGTGTGTAGAACAGAAGTGTGTAGAACAGAAGTGTGTAGAACAGAAGTGTGTAGAACAGAATAGTGTGTAGTACAGAATAGTGTGTAGTACAGAATAGTGTGTAGTACAGAATTGTGTGTAGTACAGAATTGTGTGTAGAACAGAATAGTGTGTAGTACAGAATAGTGTGTAGAACAGAATAGTGTGTAGTACAGAATAGTGTGTAGTACAGAATAGTGTGTAGTACAGAATAGTGTGTAGAACAGAATAGTGTGTAGAACAGAATAGTGTGTAGAACAGAATAGTGTGTAGAACAGAATAGTGTGTAGTACAGAAGTGTGTAGTACAGAATAATGTGTAGTACAGAATAGTGTGTAGTACAGAATAGTGTGTAGAACAGAAGTGTGTAGAACAGAAGTGTGTAGAACAGAAGTGTGTCGTACAGAAGTGTGTAGAACAGAATAGTGTGTAGAACAGAATAGTGTGTAGAACAGAATAGTGTGTAGAACAGAATAGTGTGTAGAACAGAAGTGTGTAGAACAGAAGTGTGTAGAACAGAATAGTGTATTAAGCAACAGTGTGTAGAACAGAACAGTGTGTAGAACAGAACAGTGTGTAGAACAGAACAGTGTGTAGAACAGAACAGTGTGTAGAACAGAATAGTGTGTAGAACAGAATAGTGTGTAGAACAGAATAGTGTGTAGAACAGAATAGTGTGTAGAACAGAATAGTGTGTAGAACAGAAGTGTGTAGAACAGAAGTGTGTAGAACAGAAGTGTGTAGAACAGAATAGTGTGTAGAACAGAATAGTGTGTAGAACAGAAGTGTGTAGAACAGAAGTGTGTAGAACAGAAGTGTGTAGAACAGAAGTGTGTAGAACAGAAGTGTGTAGAACAGAAGTGTGTAGTACAGAATAGTGTGTAGAACAGAAGTGTGTAGAACAGAATAGTGTGTAGTACAGAATAGTGTGTAGTACAGAATAGTGTGTAGTACAGAATTGTGTGTAGAACAGAATTGTGTGTAGAACAGAATTGTGTGTAGTACAGAATAGTGTGTAGTACAGAATAGTGTGTAGTACAGAATAGTGTGTAGAACAGAATAGTGTGTAGAACAGAATAGTGTGTAGAACAGAACAGTGTGTAGAACAGAACAGTGTGTAGAACAGAATAGTGTGTAGAACAGAATAGTGTGTAGAACAGAAGTGTGTAGAACAGAATAGTGTGTAGAACAGAATAGTGTGTAGAACAGAAGTGTGTAGAACAGAAGTGTGTAGAACAGAAGTGTGTAGAACAGAATAGTGTGTAGAACAGAATAGTGTGTAGAACAGAATAGTGTGTAGAACAGAAGTGTGTAGAACAGAAGTGTGTAGAACAGAAGTGTGTAGTACAGAATAGTGTGTAGAACAGAAGTGTGTAGAACAGAATAGTGTGTAGTACAGAATAGTGTGTAGTACAGAATAGTGTGTAGAACAGAAGTGTGTAGAACAGAATAGTGTGTAGTACAGAATAGTGTGTAGTACAGAATTGCGTGTAGAACAGAATTGTGTGTAGTACAGAATAGTGTGTAGTACAGAATAGTGTGTAGAACAGAATAGTGTGTAGAACAGAATAGTGTGTAGTACAGAATAGTGTGTAGAACAGAGTAGTGAGTAGAACAGAGTAGTGTGTAGAACAGAATAGTGTGTAGAACAGAATAGTGTGTAGAACAGAATAGTGTGTAGAACAGAATAGTGTGTAGAACAGAAGTGTGTAGTACAGAATAGTGTGTAGTACAGAATAGTGTGTAGTACAGAATAGTGTGTAGAACAGAAGTGTGTAAAACAGAAGTGTGTAGAACAGAATAGTGTGTAGAACAGAAGTGTGTAGTACAGAAGTGTGTAGAACAGAAGTGTGTAGAACAGAAGTGTGTAGAACAGAATAGTGAGTAGAACAGAATAGTGAGTAGAACAGAATAGTGAGTAGAACAGAATAGTGTGTAGAACAGAATAGTGTGTAGAACAGAATAGTGTGTAGAACAGAGTAGTGAGTAGAACAGAGTAGTGAGTAGAACAGAATAGTGTGTAGAACAGAATAGTGTGTAGAACAGAGTAGTGAGTAGAACAGAATAGTGTGTAGAACAGAGTAGTGAGTAGAACAGAATAGTGAGTAGAACAGAATAGTGAGTAGAACAGAATAGTGAGTAGAACAGAATAGTGTGTAGAACAGAATAGTGTGTAGAACAGAATAGTGTGTAGAACAGAATAGTGTGTAGAACAGAAGTGTGTAGAACAGAATAGTGTGTAGAACAGAAGTGTGTGTAGAACAGAAGTGTGTAGTACAGAATAGTGTGTAGAACAGAATAGTGTGTAGAACAGAAGTGTGTAGTACAGAATAGTGTGTAGTACAGAATAGTGTGTAGAACAGAGTAGTGAGTAGAACAGAATAGTGTGTAGAACAGACGTGTGTAGTACAGAATAGTGTGTAGAACAGAATAGTGTGTAGAACAGAATAGTGTGTAGTACAGAATAGTGTGTAGAACAGAGTAGTGAGTAGAACAGAATAGTGTGTAGAACAGAATAGTGTGTAGAACAGAAGTTTGTAGAACAGAATAGTGTGTAGTACAGAATAGTGTGTAGAACAGAATAGTGTGTAGAACAGAAGTGTGTAGAACAGAATAGTGTGTAGAACAGAATAGTGTGTAGAACAGAATAGTGTGTAGAACAGAAGTGTGTAGTACAGAATAGTGTGTAGAACAGAAGTGTGTAGAACAGAAGTGTGTAGAACAGAAGTGTGTAGAAAAGAAGTGTGTAGTACAGAATAGTGTGTAGTACAGAATAGTGTGTAGAACAGAAGTGTGTAGAACAGAATAGTGTGTAGAACAGAATAGTGAGTAGAACAGAAGTGTGTAGAACAGAAGTGTGAGTAGAACAGAATAGTGAGTAGAACAGAATAGTGAGTAGAACAGAGTAGTGTGTAGAACAGAATAGTGTGTCGAACAGAGTAGTGAGTAGAACAGAATAGTGTGTAGAACAGAATAGTGTGTAGAACAGAGTAGTGAGTAGAACAGAATAGTGTGTAGAACAGAATAGTGAGTAGAACAGAATAGTGTGTAGAACAGAATAGTGTGTAGAACAGAATAGTGTGTAGAACAGAATAGTGTGTAGAACAGAATAGTGTGTAGAACAGAATAGTGTGTAGAACAGAATAGTGTGTAGAACAGAAGTGTGTAGAACAGAAGTGTGTAGAACAGAGTAGTGTGCAGAACAGAATAGTGTATTAAACAACAGTGTGTAGAACAGAAGTGTGTAGAACAGAATAGTGTATTAAACAACAGTGTGTAGAACAGAAGTGTGTAGAACAGAATAGTGTGTAGAACAGAATAGTGTGTAGAACAGAAGTGTGTAGAACAGAATAGTGTGTAGAACAGAAGTGTATTAAACAACAGTGTGTAGAACAGAAGTGTGTAGAACAGAATAGTGTGTAGAACAGAATAGTGTGTAGTACAGAAGTATGTAGTGCAGAAGTGTGTTGTACATACTATTGTGTAGTAGAGTGTGTAGGACAGACTAGTGTACTACTGAATAGTGTACTACAGAATAGTGTGTAGTACAGAATAGTGTGCAGTACAGTATACCACAGAACAGTGTAGAACATAATAGTGTGTAGTACAGAATAGTGTGCAGTACAGTATACCACAAAACAGTGTAGAACATAGTGTGTAGTACAGAATAGTGTGCAGTACAGTATAGTGTGCAGTACAGTATAGAACAGAACAGTGTGTTGTCACCTGCTGGTTGACGCGGCAGTGTGAGGGCCCGTGGTGGACGAGGATACGGACGATGTCTACGTCCCCGCGCCAGGCGGCCAGGTGCAACGGGAAGCAGCCCTTACTGTCAGCCACATTGGTGGAGGCTTCAAACTGGAGCAACTTCAACACCACGTCCCTGAGGAGGGGAAGGAGGGAGGAGGATGGAGGGGAAAGAGGGAGGAGGGGAAGGAGGGAGGAGGATGGAGGGGAAAGAGGGAGGAGGATGAGGGGAAAGAGGGAGGAGGGAGGAGGATGGAGGGGAAGGAGGGAGGAGGATGGAGGGGAAGGAGGGAGGAGGATGGAGGGGAAAGAGGGAGGAGGGAGGAGGATGGAGGGGAAGGAGGGAGGAGGATGGAGGGGAAGGAGGGAGGAGGATGGAGGGGAAGGAGGGAGGAGGATGGAGGGGAAAGAGGGAGGAGGATGGAGGGGAAAGAGGGAGGAGGATGGAGGGGAAGGAGGGAGGAGGATGGAGGATGGAGGGGAAGGAGGGAGGAGGATGGAGGGGAAAGAGGGAGGAGGATGGAGGGGAAGGAGGGAGGAGGATGGAGGGGAAGGAGGGAGGAGGATGGAGGGGAAGGAGGGAGGAGGATGGAGGGGAAGGAGGGAGGAGGATGGAGGGGAAGGAGGGGGGAGGAAGGAGGGGAAGGAGGGAGGAGGATGGAGGGGAAGGAGGGAGGAGGATGGAGGGGAAGGAGGGAGGAGGATGGAGGGGAAGGAGGGAGGATGGAGGGGAAGGAGGGGGGAGGATGGAGGGGAAGGAGGGAGGAGGATGGAGGGGAAGGAGGGAGGAGGATGGAGGGGAAGGAGGGAGGAGGATGGGGAGGATGGCAGAAGGGGATAGAGAGAGAGGAAAGCAGTAACGGGAGTGAGAGAGTGCGAGGGAGATAGAGGGAAGAGATGGAATAGAGAGAGAGGGGGAAAGAAAGGCAAGAAACCGTAAAGTGAGAGAGAGAGAGAAAGAAAATGGAAACAGAGCAAGAAGGGGGAGAGAGAAAGAAAAGCATAAGTACTTTACTTGTCCCGAATCATAATGCCAGCTGCATAACCAAGGCTGATTGAATGTTTATATGTGTGTGGATTAAAATCATTAATAGCATTAGCTGGACTGAAATTAACTCTTCACATTGAAACAATTCAGTTTGTTGCTTCACCTTTTAGAATGGCACGTTCACATTGAGTGTGTCCCAAATGGCCCTATTCCCTATATAGTGCACAGTATATACACACTAGTATACAGTATATAGGGAATACGGTGCAATTTAGAATGTATCCATTGTCAAAACTCAACGGTCTAAAAGTGTACAGTTAAATGGTTAGTTCCCTCCTTGTCCCCCCCTCATCTAAAGTTCTAAATCACTTCTCGAAGTGTGTTGGTGACCTTGTTTTTCACTTGGAGCCTGTACTTTTTGCTCTCTCTCCCTCTCCCTCTCCTTCTCTCCCGCTCTCGCTCCTTCTGTGCCCGCTTCGCTCTCGCTCCTTCTGTGCCCGCTTCGCTCTCGCTCCTTCTGTGCCCGCTTCGCTCTCGCTCCTTCTGTGCCCGCTTCGCTCTCGCTCCTTCTGTGCCCGCTTCGCTCTCGCTCCTTCTGTGCCCGCTTCGCTCTCGCTCCTTCTGTGCCCGCTTCGCTCTCGCTCCTTCTGTGCCCGCTTCGCTCTCGCTCCTTCTGTGCCCGCTTCGCTCTCGCTCCTTCTGTGCCCGCTTCGCTCTCGCTCCTTCTGTGCCCGCCTCTCTCCTTCTGTGCCTCCCTCTCTCCTTCTGTGCCCGCCTCTCTCCTTCTGTGCCTCCCTCTCTCCTTCTGTGCCTCCCTCTCTCCTTCTGTGCCTCCTTCTGTGCCTCCCTCTCTCCTTCTGTGCCTCCTTCTGTGCCTCCCTCTCTCCTTCTGTGCCTCCCTCTCTCCTTCTGTGCCTCCCTCTCTCCTTCTGTGCCTCCCTCTCTCCTTCTGTGCCTCCCTCTCTCCTTCTGTGCCTCCCTCTCTCCTTCTGTGCCTCCCTCTCTCCTTCTGTGCCTCCCTCTCTCCTTCTGTGCCTCCCTCTCTCCTTCTGTGCCTCCCTCTCTCCTTCTGTGCCTCCCTCTCTCCTTCTGTGCCTCCCTCTCTCCTTCTGTGCCTCCCTCTCTCCTTCTGTGCCTCCCTCTCTCCTTCTGTGCCTCCCTCTCTCCTTCTGTGCCTCCCCCTCTCCTTCTGTGCCTCCCCCTCTCCTTCTGTGCCTCCCCCTCTCCTTCTGTGCCTCCCCCTCTCCTTCTGTGCCTCCCCCTCTCCTTCTGTGCCTCCCCCTCTCCTTCTGTGCCTCCCCCTCTCCTTCTGTGCCTCCCCCTCTCCTTCTGTGCCTCCCTCTCTCCTTCTGTGCCTCCCTCTCTCCTTCTGTGCCTCCCTCTCTCCTTCTGTGCCTCCCCCTCTCCTTCTGTGCCTACCCCCCCCCCTCCCCCTCGCTCTCTCCCTCCCCTCTCCCCTCTCTCTACCTCCTCTACTGCAGCTGTTCTAAGAAGGAAATCCACATTATTTCCTCCAAAGCACAGAGTTAATCCGACAGTTTGGCTGAGCAGGGCTAGCCGTCAGACTCATCTTAATCCAACAGTGGGAAAAAGGGATTTGTGTGTGTGTGTGTGTGTGTGTGTGTGTGTGTGTGTGTGTGTGTGTGTGTGTGTGTGTGTGTGTGTGTGTGTGTGTGTGTGTGTGTGTGTGTGTGTGTGTGTGTGTGTGTGTGTGTGTGTGTGTGTGTGTGTGTGTGTGTGTGTGTGTGTGTGTGTGTGTGTGTGTGTGTGTGTGTGTGTGTGTGAGTGTGTGTGAGTGAGAGAGAGAGAGAGAATGTGGAAAGGGACTGGTGTGTATGTGTATGTAAGAGCTTTTTCAAACTTAAGGGAGATTCACAATATATATTATTTCTGTTTTCTCTAAATCATCTTTGTTGTACAATTAAAGGTCAATACACTGCATTTCAAACAGTCAGCAATGATCTAATGAATTCAGGACTTGACTAAACTAAATATAAACCTTCTACAACGTAAGAGCCACTAATAATGTCATTATTTTAATAAAATAGTTTAACATGCTTTTTTGCAATTAAACTGATCTGGCTTTCAAGTGTTGGTGTGTATGTGTAAATGGGAAGGTTAACAGTCACAGCAGAAGAGAAGGAGACGAGACCAAGAAGACTACATGACAACTAGCAGATAAAAAAAGAATACTTGATTCTTGTGATACAGGCATTTGGAATATCGCAGAAAAACATATATCAAATGAATTAGATTCATTTAAATATCGCACAGCCCTAGTGTGTGTGTGTCTGGAAAAGGCAATCACATTGTATTACACTCACAAGCATACGGACAAACACTTCCTCACCCCCACCAGCCACCTCTCCACATTCACACACACTCTTACCTGTGTCCGTTCAGTGATGCGTGGTGGAGGGGTGTGTACCCTGAACTGTCTGCACAGTTCACATTCAAGCCTCTCCACATGCTGTGGACACAAGACAGACAGACAGACAGACAGACTGTAAGCCAACACGCACCAAGACACAGTCCTTAGAATTGTATGCTTTCCAATTTAACTTGATTATTTTTTTGTAATTGCAAATCACACTTAAGTCCCACAACAGGCTTTCTATGTGTTGAACACATGATCATGATAGACACTTAAGTACAAAGAGACACCATATAGAAACCCTTTCCTTTTAGCTAGATCACAGATCTTGCCTTAGCCACATCACAATGCCCATCGGAGTCAGAAAGACAGTGCAAACAGATCTGGGACCAGGCTACATTTCTTCTATGGGATGTGGGACCACCACAAGGCTAAGATGAGCATGTAATGGACTCGTTTCCCCATGACCTTCGAGGTCTCTCGTTCTCTCAAGTCAACTTCAATTTTCAATTTTAGGGGCTTTATTGACATGGGAAACATATGTTTACATTGCCAAAGCAAGTGAAATAGATAATAAACAAAAGTGAATTAAAGAATAAAAAATGTACAGCAAACATCACACTCACAAAAGTCGCAAAATAATAACACATTTCAAATGTCAATGTATATACAGTTGAAGTCGGAAGTTAACATACACTCAGGTTGGAGTCATTAAAACTAGTTTTTCAACCACTCCACAAATTTCTTGTTAACGAACTATAGTTTTGGCAAGTCGGTTAGGACATCTCCTTTGTGCATGACACAAGTCATTTTCCAACAATTGTTTACAGACAGATTATTTTACTTATAATTCACTGTATCACAATTCCAGTGGGTCAATTAGCCTGAGTCAATTGGAGGTGTACCTGTGGATGTATTTCAAGGCCTACCTTCAAACTCAGTGCCTCTTTGCTTGACATCATGGGAAAATCTAAAGAAATCAGCCAAGACCTCAGAAAAAAAATTGTAGACCTCCACAAGTCTGGTTCATCCTTGGGAGCAATTTCCAAACGCCTGAAGGTACCACATTCATCTGTACAAACAATAGTACGCAAGTATAAACACCATGGGACCACGCAGTCGTCATACCGCTCAGGAAGGAGACGCGTTCTGTCTCCTAGAGATGAACGTACTTAGGTGTGAAAAGTGCAAATCAATCCCAGAACAACAGCAAAGGACCATGTGAAGATGCTGGAGGAAACAGGTACAAAAGTATCTCTATCCACAGTAAAACAAGTCTTATATCGACATAACCTGAAAGGCCGCTCAGCAAGGAAGAAGCCACTGCTCCAAAACCGCCATTAAAAAGCCAGACTACGGTTTGCAACTGCACATGGGAACAAAGATCGTACTTTTTGGAAAAATGTCCTCTGGTCTGACAAAACAAAAATACAACTGTTTGCCATAATGACCATCGTTATGTTTGGAGGAAAAAGGGGGATGCTTGCAAGCCCAAAAACACCATCCCAACCGTGAAGCACGGGGGTGGCAGCATCATGTTGTTGGGGTGCTTTGCTGCAGGAGGGACTGGTGCACTTCACAAAATAGATGGCATCATGAGGGGGGAAAATTATGTGGATAAATTGAAGCAACATCGCAAGACATCAGTCAGGAAGTTAAAGCTTGGTCGCAAATGGATCTTCCAAATGGACAATGACCCCAAACGTACTTCCAAAGTTGTGACAAAATGGCTTAAGGACAACAAAGTCAAGGTATTGGAGCAGCCATCACAAATCCCTGACCTCAATCCTATATAAAATTTGTGGGCAGAACTGAAAAAGCGTGTGCAAGCAAGGAGGCCTACAAACCTGAGAATGATTGACAGCTAACGTGGACAATCATGGGACAGATAGGGATCAAACACATTCCCCTACTGTACACATACCAACACACTGAATACACCAGACCAACACACTAAATACACCAGACCAGACCAACACACTAAATACACCAGACCAGACCAACACACTAAATACACCAGACCAACACACTAAATACACCAGACCAACACACTGAATACACCAGACCAGCACACTGAATACACCAGACCAGCACACTGAATACACCAGACCAACACACTGAATACACCAGACCAACACACTGAATACAAACCAGACCAACACACTGAATACAAACCAGACCAACACACTAAATACACCAGACCAACACGCTGAATACACCAGACCAACACACTGAATACACCAGACCATACCAACACACTAAATACACCAGACCAGACCAACACCACACTGAATACACCAGACCAGACCAACACCACACTGAATACACCAGACCAACACACTAAATACACCAGACCAACACACTTAATACAAACCAGACCAACACACTGAATACACCAGACCAACACACTTAATACAAACCAGACCAACACACTAAATACACCAGACCAGACCAACACCCTAAATACACCAGACCAACACCCTGAATACACCAGACCAACACACTAAATACACCAGACCAGACCAACACACTAAATACACCAGACCAACACCCTGAATACACCAGACCAACACACTGAATACACCAGACCAACACACTAAATACACCAAACCAGACCAACACCCTAAATACACCAGACCAACACCCTGAATACACCAGACCAACACACTAAATACACCAGACCAGACCAACACACTAAATACACCAGACCAACACCCTGAATACACCAGACCAACACCCTGAATACACCAGACCAACACACTAAATACACCAGACCAACACACTAAATACACCAGACCATACCAACACACTAAATACACCAGACCATACCAACACACTAAATACACCAGACCATACCAACACACTGAATACACCAGACCAACACACTGAATACACCAGACCAACACACTGAATACACCAGACCAACACACTGAATACACCAGACCAACACACTGAATACACCAGACCAACACACTGAATACACCAGACCAACACACTAAATACACCAGACCAACACACTGAATACACCAAACTAACACACTGAATACACCAGACCAACACCACACTGAATACACCAGACCAACACACTAAATACACCAGACCAACACCACACTGAATACACCAGACCAACACACTAAATACACCAGACCATACCAACACACTAAATACACCAGACCAACACACTGAATACACCAAACTAACACACTGAATACACCAAACCAACAAACCGAACACACCAGACCAACACACTGAATACACCAAACCAACACACTGAATACACCAGACCAGACCAACACCACACTGAATACACCAGACCAACACACTGAATACACCAGACCAGACCAACACACTAAATACACCAGACCAACACACTGAATACACCAGACCAGACCAACACACTAAATACACCAGACCAACACACTAAATACACCAGACCAGACCAACACACTAAATACACCAGACCAACACACTAAATACACCAGACCAGACCAACACACTAAATACACCAGACCAACACACTGAATACACCAGACCAGACCAACACACTAAATACACCAGACCAACACACTGAATACACCAGACCAGACCAACACACTGAATACACCAGACCAACACACTGAATACACCAGACCAGACCAACACACTGAATACACCAAACCAACACACTGAATACACCAAACCATACCAACACACTGAATACACCAAACCATACCAACACACTGAATACACCAGACCATACCAACACACTGAATACACCAGACCATACCAACACACTGAATACACCAGACCAACACACTAAATACACCAGACCAACACACTGAATACACCAGACCAGACCAACACCACACTGAATACACCAGACCAACACACTGAATACACCAGACCAGACCAACACACTAAATACACAAGACCAACACACTGAATACACCAGACCAACACACTGAATACACCAGACCATACCAACACACTAAATACACCAGACCAACACACTGAATACACCAGACCAACACACTGAATACACCAGACCAACACACTAAATACACCAGACCAACACACTGAATACACCAGACCAGACCAACACCACACTGAATACACCAGACCAACACACTGAATACACCAGACCAGACCAACACACTAAATACACCAGACCAACACACTGAATACACCAGAGCAGACCAACACACTAAATACACCAGACCAACACACTAAATACACCAGACCAGACCAACACACTAAATACACCAGACCAACACACTAAATACACCAGACCAGACCAACACACTAAATACACCAGACCAACACACTGAATACACCAGACCAGACCAACACACTAAATACACCAGACCAACACACTGAATACACCAGACCAGACCAACACACTGAATACACCAGACCAACACACTGAATACACCAGACCAGACCAACACACTGAATACACCAAACCAACACACTGAATACACCAAACCATACCAACACACTGAATACACCAAACCATACCAACACACTGAATACACCAGACCATACCATCACACTGAATACACCAGACCATACCAACACACTGAATACACCAGACCAACACACTAAATACACCAGACCAACACACTGAATACACCAGACCAACACACTGAATACACCAGACCATACCAACACACTAAATACACCAGACCAACACACTGAATACACCAGACCAACACACTGAATACACCAGACCATACCAACACACTAAATACACCAGACCAACACACTGAATACACCAGACCAACACACTGAATACACCAGACCAACACACTAAATACACCAGACCAACACACTGAATACACCAGACCAACACACTGAATACACCAGACCATACCAACACACTGAATACACCAGACCATACCAACACACTGAATACACCAGACCAGACCAACACACTGAATACACCAGACCAACACCACACTGAATATACCAGACCAACACCACACTGAATACACCAAACTAACACACTGAATACACCAAACCAACACACCGAACACACCAGACCAACACACCGAATACACCAAACCAACACACTGAATACACCAAACCAACACACTGAATACACCAAACCATACCAACACACTGAATACACCAGACCAACACACTAAATACACCAGACCAGACCAACACACTGAATACACCAGACCAGACCAACACACTAAATACACCAGACCAACACACTGAATACACCAGACCAGACCAACACACTGAATACACCAGACCAACACACTAAATACACCAGACCAGACCAACACACTAAATACACCAGACCAGACCAACACACTAAATACACCAGACCATACCAACACACTGAATACACCAGACCATACCAACACACTAAATACACCAGACCAACACACTAAATACACCAGACCAACACACTAAATACACCAGACCAACACCACACTGAATACACCAAACTAACACACTGAATACACCAAACCAACACACCGAACACACCAGACCAACACACCGAATACACCAAACCAACACACTGAATACACCAAACCAACACACTGAATACACCAAACCAACACACTGAATACACCAAACCAACACACTGAATACACCAAACCAACACACTGAATACACCAAACCAACACACTGAATACACCAGACCAGACCAACACACTGAATACACCAGACCAACACACTAAATACACCAGACCAGACCAACACACTAAATACACCAGACCAACACACTAAATACACCAGACCAGACCAACACACTAAATACACCAGACCAACACACTGAATACACCAGACCAACACCACACTGAATACACCAGACCAACACACTGAATACACCAGACCAGACCAACACACCAGACCAACACACTAAATACACCAGACCAACACACTAAATACACCAGACCAACACACTAAATACACCAGACCAACACACTAAATACACCAGACCAGACCAACACACTAAATACACCAGACCAGACCAACACACCAGACCAACACACAAAATACACCAGACCAACACACTGAATACACCAGACCAGACCAACACCACACTGAATACACCAGACCAACACCACACTGAATATACCAGACCAACACACTGAATACACCAAACCAACACACTGAATACACCAAACCAACACACTGAATACACCAGACCAACACACTGAATACACCAAACCATACCAACACACTGAATACACGAGACCAACACACTAAATACACCAGACCAGACCAACACACTAAATACACCAGACCAACACCACACTGAATACACCAGACCAGACCAACACCACACTGAATACACCAGACCAGACCAACACCACACTGAGTACACCAGACCAGACCAACACCACACTGAATACACCAGACCAACACACTGAATACACCAGACCAGACCAACACACTGAATACACCAGACCAGACCAACACACCAGACCAACACACTGAATACACCAGACCATACCAACACACAAAATACACCAGACCAGACCAACACACTAAATACATCAGACCAGACCAACACCCTGAATACACCAGACCAGACCAACACACTAAATACACCAGACCAGACCAACACACCAGACCAACACACTAAATACACCAGACCAGACCAACACACTAAATACACCAGACCAGACCAACACACTGAATACACCAGACCAGACCAACACACCAGACCAACACACTAAATACACCAGACCATACCAACACACAAAATACACCAGACCATACCAACACACAAAATACACCAGACCATACCAACACACTGAATACACCAGACCAACACACTAAATACACCAGACCAACACACTGAATACACCAGACCAGACCAACACACTGAATACACCAGACCAGACCAACACACTAAATACACCAGACCAACACACTAAATACACCAGACCATACCAACACACAAAATACACCAGACCATACCAACACACAAAATACACCAGACCATACCAACACACAAAATACACCAGACCATACCAACACACAAAATACACCAGACCAGACCAACACACTAAATACACCAGACCAACACACAAAATACACCAGACCAACACACAAAATACACCAGACCAACACACAAAATACACCAGACCAACACACAAAATACACCAGACCAACACACAAAATACACCAGACCATACCAACACACTAAATACACCAGACCATACCAACACACTGAGTACACCAGACCAACACACTGAATACACCAGACCAACACACTGAATACACCAGACCAACACACTGAATACACCAGACCAGCACACTGAATATACCAGACCATACCAACACACTAAATACACCAGACCATACCAACACACTGAGTACACCAGACCAACACACTGAATACACCAGACCAACACACTGAATACACCAGACCAACACACTGAATACACCAGACCAACACACTGAATACACCAGACCAACACACTGAACACACCAGACCAACACACTGAATACACCAGACCAACACACTGAATACACCAGACCAGACCAACACCCTGAATACACCAGACCAACACACTAAATACACCAGACCAGACCAACACACTAAATACACCAGACCAACACACTAAATACACCAGACCAACACACTGAATACACCATACCAACACACTGAATACACCAAACCAACACACTGAATACACCAGACCATACCAACACACTGAATACACCAAACCATACCAACACACTGAATACACCAAACCAACACACTGAATACACCAAACCATACCAACACACTGAATACACCAAACCAACTGAATACACCAGACCAACACACTGAATACACCAGACCAACACACTGAATACACCAGACCAACACACTGAATACACCAGACCAACACACTGAATACACCAGACCAACACACTGAATACACCAGACCAACACACTGAATACACCAGACCAACACACTGAATACACCAGACCAACACACTGAATACACCATACCAACACACTGAATACACCAGACCATACCAACACACTGAATACACCAGACCAACACACTGAATACACCAGACCAACACACTGAATACACCAGACCAACACACTGAATACACCAGACCAACACACTGAATACACCAGACCAACACACTGAATACACCAGACCAACACACTGAATACACCAGACCAACACACTGAATACACCAGACCATACCAACACACTGAATACACCAGACCAACACACTGAATACACCAGACCATACCAACACACTGAATACACCAGACCATACCAACACACTAAATACACCAGACCATACCAACACACTAAATACACCAGACCATACCAACACACTAAATACACCAGACCATACCAACACACTAAATACACCAGACCATACCAACACACTAAATACACCAGACCATACCAACACACTAAATACACCAGACCAACACACTGAATACACCAGACCAGACCAACACACTAAATACACCAGACCAGACCAACACACTAAATACACCAGACCAACACACTAAATACACCAGACCATACCAACACACAAAATACACCAGACCATACCAACACACAAAATACACCAGACCATACCAACACACAAAATACACCAGACCAGACCAACACACTAAATACACCAGACCAACACACAAAATACACCAGACCAACACACAAAATACACCAGACCAACACACAAAATACACCAGACCAACACACAAAATACACCAGACCAACACACAAAATACACCAGACCAACACACAAAATACACCAGACCAACACACAAAATACACCAGACCATACCAACACACTAAATACACCAGACCATACCAACACACTGAGTACACCAGACCAACACACTGAATACACCAGACCAACACACTGAATACACCAGACCAACACACTGAATACACCAGACCAGCACACTGAATATACCAGACCATACCAACACACTAAATACACCAGACCATACCAACACACTGAGTACACCAGACCAACACACTGAATACACCAGACCAACACACTGAATACACCAGACCAACACACTGAATACACCAGACCAACACACTGAATACACCAGACCAACACACTGAACACACCAGACCAACACACTGAATACACCAGACCAACACACTGAATACACCAGACCAGACCAACACCCTGAATACACCAGACCAACACACTAAATACACCAGACCAGACCAACACACTAAATACACCAAACCATACCAACACACTGAATACACCAAACCAGACCAACACACTGAATACACCAAACCAACACACTGAATACACCAAACCATACCAACACACTGAATACACCAAACCAACTGAATACACCAGACCAACACACTGAATACACCAGACCAACACACTGAATACACCAGACCAACACACTGAATACACCAGACCAACACACTGAATACACCAGACCAACACACTGAATACACCATACCAACACACTGAATACACCAGACCATACCAACACACTGAATACACCAGACCATACCAACACACTGAATACACCAGACCAACACACTGAATACACCAGACCAACACACTGAATACACCAGACCAACACACTGAATACACCAGACCAACACACTGAATACACCAGACCAACACACTGAATACACCAGACCAACACACTGAATACACCAGACCATACCAACACACTGAATACACCAGACCAACACACTAAATACACCAGACCAACACACTAAATACACCAGACCAACACACTGAATACACCAGACCAACACACTGAATACACCAGACCAACACACTGAATACACCAGACCAACACACTGAATACACCAGACCAACACACTGAATACACCAGACCAACACACTGAATACACCAGACCATACCAACACACTGAATACACCAGACCAACACACTAAATACACCAGACCAACACACTAAATACACCAGACCAACACACTGAATACACCAGACCAACACACTGAATACACCAGACCAACACACTGAATACACCAGACCAACACACTGAATACACCAGACCAACACACTGAATACACCAGACCAACACACTGAATACACCAGACCAACACACTGAATACACCAGACCAACACACTGAATACACCAGACCAACACACTGAATACACCAGACCAACACACTGAATACACCAGACCAACACACTGAATACACCAGACCAACACACTGAATACACCAGACCAACACACTGAATACACCAGACCAACACACTGAATACACCAGACCAACACACTGAATACACCAGACCAACACACTGAATACACCAGACCAACACACTGAATACACCAGACCAACACACTGAATACACCAGACCAACACACTGAATACACCAGACCAACACACTGAATACACCAGACCAACACACTGAATACACCAGACCAGACCAACACACTAAATACACCAGACCAACACACTGAATACACCAGACCAGACCAACACACTAAATACACCAGACCAGACCAACACACTAAATACACCAGACCAACACACTAAATACACCAGACCAGACCAACACACTAAATACACCAGACCAACACACTGAATACACCAGACCAACACCACACTGAATACACCAGACCAACACACTGAATACACCAGACCAGACCAACACACCATACCAACACACTGAATACACCAGACCAACACACTAAATACACCAGACCAGACCAACACACTGAATACACCAGACCAGACCAACACACTGAATACACCAGACCAGACCAACACACTAAATACACCAGACCAACACACTGAATACACCAGACCAGACCAACACACTGAATACACCAGACCAACACACTAAATACACCAGACCAGACCAACACACTAAATACACCAGACCAGACCAACACACTAAATACACCAGACCAGACCAACACACTAAATACACCAGACCATACCAACACACTGAATACACCAGACCATACCAACACACTAAATACACCAGACCAACACACTAAATACACCAGACCAACACACTAAATACACCAGACCAACACCACACTGAATACACCAAACTAACACACTGAATACACCAAACCAACACACCGAACACACCAGACCAACACACCGAATACACCAAACCAACACACTGAATACACCAAACCAACACACTGAATACACCAAACCAACACACTGAATACACCAAACCAACACACTGAATACACCAAACCAACACACTGAATACACCAAACCAACACACTGAATACACCAGACCAGACCAACACACTGAATACACCAGACCAACACACTAAATACACCAGACCAGACCAACACACTAAATACACCAGACCAACACACTAAATACACCAGACCAGACCAACACACTAAATACACCAGACCAACACACTGAATACACCAGACCAACACCACACTGAATACACCAGACCAACACACTGAATACACCAGACCAGACCAACACACCAGACCAACACACTAAATACACCAGACCAACACACTAAATACACCAGACCAACACACTAAATACACCAGACCAACACACTAAATACACCAGACCAGACCAACACACTAAATACACCAGACCAGACCAACACACCAGACCAACACACAAAATACACCAGACCAACACACTGAATACACCAGACCAGACCAACACCACACTGAATACACCAGACCAACACCACACTGAATATACCAGACCAACACACTGAATACACCAAACCAACACACTGAATACACCAAACCAACACACTGAATACACCAGACCAACACACTGAATACACCAAACCATACCAACACACTGAATACACCAGACCAACACACTAAATACACCAGACCAGACCAACACACTAAATACACCAGACCAACACCACACTGAATACACCAGACCAGACCAACACCACACTGAATACACCAGACCAGACCAACACCACACTGAATACACCAGACCAGACCAACACCACACTGAATACACCAGACCAACACACTGAATACACCAGACCAGACCAACACACTGAATACACCAGACCAGACCAACACACCAGACCAACACACTGAATACACCAGACCATACCAACACACAAAATACACCAGACCAGACCAACACACTAAATACACCAGACCAGACCAACACCCTGAATACACCAGACCAGACCAACACACTAAATACACCAGACCAGACCAACACACCAGACCAACACACTAAATACACCAGACCAGACCAACACACTAAATACACCAGACCAGACCAACACACTGAATACACCAGACCAGACCAACACACCAGACCAACACACTAAATACACCAGACCATACCAACACACAAAATACACCAGACCATACCAACACACAAAATACACCAGACCATACCAACACACTGAATACACCAGACCAACACACTAAATACACCAGACCAACACACTGAATACACCAGACCAACACACTGAATACACCAGACCAACACACTAAATACACCAGACCAACACACTAAATACACCAGACCAACACACTAAATACACCAGACCAGACCAACACACTAAATACACCAGACCAGACCAACACACTAAATACACCAGACCAGACCAACACACAAAATACACCAGACCATACCAACACACTAAATACACCAGACCATACCAACACACTAAATACACCAGACCATACCAACACACTAAATACACCAGACCAACACACTGAATACACCAGACCAGACCAACACACTAAATACACCAGACCAGACCAACACACTAAATACACCAGACCAACACACTAAATACACCAGACCATACCAACACACAAAATACACCAGACCATACCAACACACAAAATACACCAGACCATACCAACACACAAAATACACCAGACCAGACCAACACACTAAATACACCAGACAAACACACAAAATACACCAGACCAACACACAAAATACACCAGACCAACACACAAAATACACCAGACCAACACACAAAATACACCAGACCAACACACAAAATACACCAGACCATACCAACACACTAAATACACCAGACCATACCAACACACTGAGTACACCAGACCAACACACTGAATACACCAGACGAACACACTGAATACACCAGACCAACACACTGAATACACCAGACCAGCACACTGAATATACCAGACCATACCAACACACTAAATACACCAGACCATACCAACACACTGAGTACACCAGACCAACACACTGAATACACCAGACCAACACACTGAATACACCAGACCAACACACTGAATACACCAGACCAACACACTGAATACACCAGACCAACACACTGAACACACCAGACCAACACACTGAATACACCAGACCAACACACTGAATACACCAGACCAGACCAACACCCTGAATACACCAGACCAACACACTAAATACACCAGACCAGACCAACACACTAAATACACCAGACCAACACACTAAATACACCAGACCAACACACTGAATACACCATACCAACACACTGAATACACCAAACCAACACACTGAATACACCAGACCATACCAACACACTGAATACACCAAACCATACCAACACACTGAATACACCAAACCAGACCAACACACTGAATACACCAAACCAACACACTGAATACACCAAACCATACCAACACACTGAATACACCAAACCAACTGAATACACCAGACCAACACACTGAATACACCAGACCAACACACTGAATACACCAGACCAACACACTGAATACACCAGACCAACACACTGAATACACCAGACCAACACACTGAATACACCAGACCAACACACTGAATACACCATACCAACACACTGAATACACCAGACCATACCAACACACTGAATACACCAGACCAACACACTGAATACACCAGACCAACACACTGAATACACCAGACCAACACACTGAATACACCAGACCAACACACTGAATACACCAGACCAACACACTGAATACACCAGACCAACACACTGAATACACCAGACCAACACACTGAATACACCAGACCATACCAACACACTGAATACACCAGACCAACACACTAAATACACCAGACCAACACACTGAATACACCAGACCAACACACTGAATACACCAGACCAACACACTGAATACACCAGACCAACACACTGAATACACCAGACCAACACACTGAATACACCAGACCAACACACTGAATACACCAGACCATACCAACACACTAAATACACCAGACCAACACACTAAATACACCAGACCAACACACTGAATACACCAGACCAACACACTGAATACACCAGACCAACACACTGAATACACCAGACCAACACACTGAATACACCAGACCAACACACTGAATACACCAGACCAACACACTGAATACACCAGACCAACACACTGAATACACCAGACCAACACACTGAATACACCAGACCAACACACTGAATACACCAGACCAACACACTGAATACACCAGACCAACACACTGAATACACCAGACCAACACACTGAATACACCAGACCAACACACTGAATACACCAGACCAACACACTGAATACACCAGACCAACACACTGAATACACCAGACCAACACACTGAATACACCAGACCAACACACTGAATACACCAGACCAACACACTGAATACACCAGACCAACACACTGAATACACCAGACCAACACACTGAATACACCAGACCAACACACTGAATACACCAGACCAACACACTGAATACACCAGACCAGACCAACACACTAAATACACCAGACCAACACACTGAATACACCAGACCAGACCAACACACTAAATACACCAGACCAGACCAACACACTAAATACACCAGACCAACACACTAAATACACCAGACCAGACCAACACACTAAATACACCAGACCAACACACTGAATACACCAGACCAACACCACACTGAATACACCAGACCAACACACTGAATACACCAGACCAGACCAACACACCATACCAACACACTGAATACACCAGACCAACACACTAAATACACCAGACCAACACACTAAATACACCAGACCAGACCAACACACTAAATACACCAGACCAGACCAACACCACACTGAATACACCAGACCAACACCACACTGAATATACCAGACCAACACACTGAATACACCAAACCAACACACTGAATACACCAAACCAACACACTGAATACACCAGACCAACACACTGAATACACCAAACCATACCAACACACTGAATACACCAGACCAACACACTAAATACACCAGACCAGACCAACACACTAAATACACCAGACCAACACCACACTGAATACACCAGACCAGACCAACACCACACTGAATACACCAGACCAGACCAACACCACACTGAATACACCAGACCAGACCAACACCACACTGAATACACCAGACCAGACCAACACCACACTGAATACACCAGACCAGACCAACACCACACTGAATACACCAGACCAACACACTGAATACACCAGACCAGACCAACACACTGAATACACCAGACCAGACCAACACACCAGACCAACACACTGAATACACCAGACCATACCAACACACAAAATACACCAGACCAGACCAACACACTAAATACACCAGACCAGACCAACACCCTGAATACACCAGACCAGACCAACACACTAAATACACCAGACCAGACCAACACACCAGACCAACACACTAAATACACCAGACCAGACCAACACACTAAATACACCAGACCAGACCAACACACTGAATACACCAGACCAGACCAACACACCAGACCAACACACTAAATACACCAGACCATACCAACACACAAAATACACCAGACCATACCAACACACAAAATACACCAGACCATACCAACACACTGAATACACCAGACCAACACACTAAATACACCAGACCAACACACTGAATACACCAGACCAACACACTGAATACACCAGACCAACACACTAAATACACCAGACCAACACACTGAATACACCAGACCAACACACTAAATACACCAGACCAGACCAACACACTAAATACACCAGACCAGACCAACACACTAAATACACCAGACCAGACCAACACACAAAATACACCAGACCATACCAACACACTAAATACACCAGACCATACCAACACACTAAATACACCAGACCATACCAACACACTAAATACACCAGACCAACACACTGAATACACCAGACCAGACCAACACACTAAATACACCAGACCAGACCAACACACTAAATACACCAGACCAACACACTAAATACACCAGACCATACCAACACACAAAATACACCAGACCATACCAACACACAAAATACACCAGACCAGACCAACACACTAAATACACCAGACCAACACACAAAATACACCAGACCAACACACAAAATACACCAGACCAACACACAAAATACACCAGACCAACACACAAAATACACCAGACCATACCAACACACTGAGTACACCAGACCAACACACTGAATACACCAGACCAACACACTGAATACACCAGACCAACACACTGAATACACCAGACCAGCACACTGAATATACCAGACCATACCAACACACTAAATACACCAGACCATACCAACACACTGAGTACACCAGACCAACACACTGAATACACCAGACCAACACACTGAATACACCAGACCAACACACTGAATACACCAGACCAACACACTGAACACACCAGACCAACACACTGAATACACCAGACCAACACACTGAATACACCAGACCAGACCAACACCCTGAATACACCAGACCAACACACTAAATACACCAGACCAGACCAACACACTAAATACACCAGACCAACACACTAAATACACCAGACCAACACACTGAATACACCATACCAACACACTGAATACACCAAACCAACACACTGAATACACCAGACCATACCAACACACTGAATACACCAAACCATACCAACACACTGAATACACCAAACCAGACCAACACACTGAATACACCAAACCAACACACTGAATACACCAAACCAACACACTGAATACACCAAACCATACCAACACACTGAATACACCAAACCAACTGAATACACCAGACCAACACACTGAATACACCAGACCAACACACTGAATACACCAGACCAACACACTGAATACACCAGACCAACACACTGAATACACCAGACCAACACACTGAATACACCAGACCAACACACTGAATACACCAGACCAACACACTGAATACACCATACCAACACACTGAATACACCAGACCATACCAACACACTGAATACACCAGACCATACCAACACACTGAATACACCAGACCAACACACTGAATACACCAGACCAACACACTGAATACACCAGACCAACACACTGAATACACCAGACCAACACACTGAATACACCAGACCAACACACTGAATACACCAGACCAACACACTGAATACACCAGACCAACACACTGAATACACCAGACCAACACACTGAATACACCAGACCATACCAACACACTGAATACACCAGACCAACACACTAAATACACCAGACCAACACACTGAATACACCAGACCAACACACTGAATACACCAGACCAACACACTGAATACACCAGACCAACACACTGAATACACCAGACCAACACACTGAATACACCAGACCAACACACTGAATACACCAGACCAACACACTGAATACACCAGACCAACACACTGAATACACCAGACCAACACACTGAATACACCAGACCAACACACTGAATACACCAGACCATACCAACACACTGAATACACCAGACCATACCAACACACTAAATACACCAGACCAACACACTAAATACACCAGACCAACACACTGAATACACCAGACCAACACACTGAATACACCAGACCAACACACTGAATACACCAGACCAACACACTGAATACACCAGACCAACACACTGAATACACCAGACCAACACACTGAATACACCAGACCAACACACTGAATACACCAGACCAACACACTGAATACACCAGACCAACACACTGAATACACCAGACCAACACACTGAATACACCAGACCAACACACTGAATACACCAGACCAACACACTGAATACACCAGACCAACACACTGAATACACCAGACCAACACACTGAATACACCAGACCAACACACTGAATACACCAGACCAACACACTGAATACACCAGACCAACACACTGAATACACCAGACCAACACACTGAATACACCAGACCAACACACTGAATACACCAGACCAACACACTGAATACACCAGACCAACACACTGAATACACCAGACCAGACCAACACACTAAATACACCAGACCAACACACTGAATACACCAGACCAGACCAACACACTAAATACACCAGACCAGACCAACACACTAAATACACCAGACCAACACACTAAATACACCAGACCAGACCAACACACTAAATACACCAGACCAACACACTGAATACACCAGACCAACACCACACTGAATACACCAGACCAACACACTGAATACACCAGACCAGACCAACACACCATACCAACACACTGAATACACCAGACCAACACACTAAATACACCAGACCAACACACTAAATACACCAGACCAGACCAACACACTAAATACACCAGACCAGACCAACACACCAGACCAACACACAAAATACACCAGACCAACACACTGAATACACCAGACCAGACCAACACCACACTGAATACACCAGACCAACACCACACTGAATATACCAGACCAACACACTGAATACACCAAACCAACACACTGAATACACCAAACCAACACACTGAATACACCAGACCAACACACTGAATACACCAAACCATACCAACACACTGAATACACCAGACCAACACACTAAATACACCAGACCAGACCAACACACTAAATACACCAGACCAGACCAACACACTAAATACACCAGACCAGACCAACACCACACTGAATACACCAGACCAGACCAACACCACACTGAATACACCAGACCAGACCAACACCACACTGAATACACCAGACCAACACACTGAATACACCAGACCAGACCAACACACTGAATACACCAGACCAGACCAACACACCAGACCAACACACTGAATACACCAGACCATACCAACACACAAAATACACCAGACCAGACCAACACACTAAATACACCAGACCAGACCAACACCCTGAATACACCAGACCAGACCAACACACTAAATACACCAGACCAGACCAACACACCAGACCAACACACTAAATACACCAGACCAGACCAACACACTAAATACACCAGACCAGACCAACACACTGAATACACCAGACCAGACCAACACACCAGACCAACACACTAAATACACCAGACCATACCAACACACAAAATACACCAGACCATACCAACACACAAAATACACCAGACCATACCAACACACTGAATACACCAGACCAACACACTAAATACACCAGACCAACACACTGAATACACCAGACCAACACACTGAATACACCAGACCAACACACTAAATACACCAGACCAACACACTGAATACACCAGACCAACACACTAAATACACCAGACCAGACCAACACACTAAATACACCAGACCAGACCAACACACTAAATACACCAGACCAGACCAACACACAAAATACACCAGACCATACCAACACACTAAATACACCAGACCATACCAACACACTAAATACACCAGACCATACCAACACACTAAATACACCAGACCAACACACTGAATACACCAGACCAGACCAACACACTAAATACACCAGACCAGACCAACACACTAAATACACCAGACCAACACACTAAATACACCAGACCATACCAACACACAAAATACACCAGACCATACCAACACACTAAATACACCAGACCATACCAACACACTAAATACACCAGACCATACCAACACACTAAATACACCAGACCAACACACTGAATACACCAGACCAGACCAACACACTAAATACACCAGACCAGACCAACACACAAAATACACCAGACCATACCAACACACTAAATACACCAGACCATACCAACACACTAAATACACCAGACCATACCAACACACTAAATACACCAGACCAACACACTGAATACACCAGACCAGACCAACACACTAAATACACCAGACCAGACCAACACACTAAATACACCAGACCAGACCAACACACCAGACCAACACACTAAATACACCAGACCAGACCAACACACTAAATACACCAGACCAGACCAACACACTGAATACACCAGACCAGACCAACACACAAAATACACCAGACCATACCAACACACTAAATACACCAGACCATACCAACACACTAAATACACCAGACCATACCAACACACTAAATACACCAGACCAACACACTGAATACACCAGACCAGACCAACACACTAAATACACCAGACCAGACCAACACACTAAATACACCAGACCAACACACTAAATACACCAGACCATACCAACACACAAAATACACCAGACCATACCAACACACAAAATACACCAGACCATACCAACACACAAAATACACCAGACCAGACCAACACACTAAATACACCAGACCAACACACAAAATACACCAGACCAACACACAAAATACACCAGACCAACACACAAAATACACCAGACCAACACACAAAATACACCAGACCAACACACAAAATACACCAGACCATACCAACACACTAAATACACCAGACCATACCAACACACTGAGTACACCAGACCAACACACTGAATACACCAGACCAACACACTGAATACACCAGACCAACACACTGAATACACCAGACCAGCACACTGAATATACCAGACCATACCAACACACTAAATACACCAGACCATACCAACACACTGAGTACACCAGACCAACACACTGAATACACCAGACCAACACACTGAATACACCAGACCAACACACTGAATACACCAGACCAACACACTGAACACACCAGACCAACACACTGAATACACCAGACCAACACACTGAATACACCAGACCAGACCAACACCCTGAATACACCAGACCAACACACTAAATACACCAGACCAGACCAACACACTAAATACACCAGACCAACACACTGAATACACCAGACCAACACACTGAATACACCATACCAACACACTGAATACACCAAACCAACACACTGAATACACCAGACCATACCAACACACTGAATACACCAAACCATACCAACACACTGAATACACCAAACCAGACCAACACACTGAATACACCAAACCAACACACTGAATACACCAAACCATACCAACACACTGAATACACCAAACCAACTGAATACACCAAACCAACTCACTGAATACACCAGACCAACACACTGAATACACCAGACCAACACACTGAATACACCAGACCAACACACTGAATACACCAGACCAACACACTGAATACACCAGACCAACACACTGAATACACCAGACCAACACACTGAATACACCAGACCAACACACTGAATACACCAGACCAACACACTGAATACACCAGACCAACACACTGAATACACCAGACCAACACACTGAATACACCAGACCAACACACTGAATACACCAGACCAACACACTGAATACACCAGACCAACACACTGAATACACCAGACCAACACACTGAATACACCAGACCAACACACTGAATACACCAGACCAACACACTGAATACACCAGACCAACACACTGAATACACCAGACCAACACACTGAATACACCAGACCAACACACTGAATACACCAGACCAACACACTGAATACACCAGACCAACACACTGAATACACCAGACCAACACACTGAATACACCAGACCAACACACTGAATACACCAGACCAACACACTGAATACACCAGACCAACACACTGAATACACCAGACCAACACACTGAATACACCAGACCAACACACTGAATACACCAGACCAACACACTGAATACACCAGACCAACACACTGAATACACCAGACCAACACACTGAATACACCAGACCAACACACTGAATACACCAGACCAACACACTGAATACACCAGACCAACACACTGAATACACCAGACCAACACACTGAATACACCAGACCAACACACTGAATACAAACCAGACCAACACACTGAATACAAACCAGACCAACACACTGAATACAAACCAGACCAACACACTGAATACAAACCAGACCAACACACTGAATACAAACCAGACCAACACACTGAATACAAACCAGACCAACACACTGAATACAAACCAGACCAACACACTGAATACAAACCAGACCAACACACTGAATACAAACCAGACCAACACACTGAATACACCAGACCAACACACTGAATACACCAGACCAGCACACTGAATACACCAGACCAGCACACTGAATACACCAGACCAGCACACTGAATACACCAGACCAACACACTGAATACAAACCAGACCAACACACTGAATACACCAGACCAACACAATGAATACACCAGACCAACACACTGAATACACCAGACCAACACACTGAATACACCAGACCAACACACTGAATACACCAGACCAACACACTGAATACACCAGACCAACACACTGAACACACCAGACCAACACACTGAATACACCAGACCAACACACTGAATACACCAGACCAACACACTGAATACACCAGACCAACACACTGAATACACCAGACCAACACACTGAATACACCAGACCAACACACTGAATACACCAGACCAACACACTGAATACACCAGACCAACACACTGAATACACCAGACCAACACACTGAATACAAACCAGACCAACACACTGAATACAAACCAGACCAACACACTGAATACAAACCAGACCAACACACTGAATACAAACCAGACCAACACACTGAATACAAACCAGACCAACACACTGAATACACCAGACCAACACACTGAATACACCAGACCAACACACTGAATACACCAGACCAGCACACTGAATACACCAGACCAGCACACTGAATACACCAGACCAGCACACTGAATACAAACCAGACCAACACACTGAATACACCAGACCAACACACTGAATACACCAGACCAACACACTGAATACACCAGACCAACACACTGAATACACCAGACCAACACACTGAATACACCAGACCAACACACTGAATACACCAGACCAACACACTGAATACACCAGACCAACACACTGAATACACCAGACCAACACACTGAATACACCAGACCAACACACTGAATACACCAGACCAACACACTGAATACACCAGACCAACACACTGAATACACCAGACCAACACACTGAATACAACCAGACCAACACACTGAATACACCAGACCAACACACTGAATACACCAGACCAACACACTGAATACACCAGACCAACACACTGAATACACCAGACCAACACACTGAATACACCAGACCAACACACTGAATACACCAGACCAACACACTGAATACACCAGACCAACACACTGAATACACCAGACCAACACACTGAATACACCAGACCAACACACTGAATACACCAGACCAACACACTGAATACACCAGACCAACACACTGAATACACCAGACCAACACACTGAATACACCAGACCAACACACTGAATACACCAGACCAACACACTGAATACACCAGACCAACACACTGAATACACCAGACCAACACACTGAATACACCAGACCAACACACTGAATACACCAGACCAACACACTGAATACACCAGACCAACACACTGAATACACCAGACCAACACACTGAATACACCAGACCAACACACTGAATACACCAGACCAACACACTGAATACACCAGACCAACACACTGAATACACCAGACCAACACACTGAATACACCAGACCAACACACTGAATACACCAGACCAACACACTGAATACACCAGACCAACACACTGAATACACCAGACCAACACACTGAATACACCAGACCAACACACTGAATACACCAGACCAACACACTGAATACACCAGACCAACACACTGAATACACCAGACCAACACACTGAATACACCAGACCAACACACTGAATACACCAGACCAACACACTGAATACACCAGACCAACACACTGAATACACCAGACCAACACACTGAATACACCAGACCAACACACTGAATACACCAGACCAACACACTGAATACACCAGACCAACACACTGAATACACCAGACCAACACACTGAATACACCAGACCAACACACTGAATACACCAGACCAACACACTGAATACACCAGACCAACACACTGAATACACCAGACCAACACACTGAATACACCAGACCAACACACTGAATACACCAGACCAACACACTGAATACACCAGACCAACACACTGAATACACCAGACCAACACACTGAATACACCAGACCAACACACTGAATACACCAGACCAACACACTGAATACACCAGACCAACACACTGAATACACCAGACCAACACACTGAATACACCAGACCAACACACTGAATACACCAGACCAACACACTGAATACACCAGACCAACACACTGAATACACCAGACCAACACACTGAATACACCAGACCAACACACTGAATACACCAGACCAACACACTGAATACACCAGACCAACACACTGAATACACCAGACCAACACACTGAATACACCAGACCAACACACTGAATACACCAGACCAACACACTGAATACACCAGACCAACACACTGAATACACCAGACCAACACACTGAATACACCAGACCAACACACTGAATACACCAGACCAACACACTGAATACACCAGACCAGACCAACACACTGAATACACCAGACCAACACACTGAATACACCAGACCAACACACTGAATACACCAGACCAACACACTGAATACACCAGACCAACACACTGAATACACCAGACCAACACACTGAATACACCAGACCAACACACTGAATACACCAGACCAACACACTGAATACACCAGACCAACACACTGAATACACCAGACCAGACCAACACACTGAATACACCAGACCAACACACTGAATACACCAGACCAACACACTGAATACACCAGACCAGACCAACACACTGAATACACCAGACCAGACCAACACACTGAATACACCAGACCAACACACTGAATACACCAGACCAGACCAACACACTGAATACACCAGACCAACACACTGAATACACCAGACCAACACACTGAATACACCAGACCAGACCAACACACTGAATACACCAGACCAGACCAACACACTGAATACACCAGACCAACACACTGAATACACCAGACCAACACACTGAATACACCAGACCAGACCAACACACTGAATACACCAGACCAGACCAACACACTGAATACACCAGACCAACACACTGAATACACCAGACCAACACACTGAATACACCAGACCAGACCAACACACTGAATACACCAGACCAACACACTGAATACACCAGACCAACACACTGAATACACCAGACCAACACACTGAATACACCAGACCAACACACTGAATACACCAGACCAACACACTGAATACACCAGACCAACACACTGAATACACCAGACCAACACACTGAATACACCAGACCAGACCAACACACTGAATACACCAGACCAACACACTGAATACACCAGACCAGACCAACACACTGAATACACCAGACCAACACACTGAATACACCAGACCAACACACTGAATACACCAGACCAGACCAACACACTGAATACACCAGACCAGACCAACACACTGAATACACCAGACCAACACACTGAATACACCAGACCAGACCAACACACTGAATACACCAGACCAACACACTGAATACACCAGACCAACACACTGAATACACCAGACCAGACCAACACACTGAATACACCAGACCAGACCAACACACTGAATACACCAGACCAACACACTGAATACACCAGACCAACACACTGAATACACCAGACCAGACCAACACACTGAATACACCAGACCAGACCAACACACTGAATACACCAGACCAACACACTGAATACACCAGACCAACACACTGAATACACCAGACCAACACACTGAATACACCAGACCAACACACTGAATACACCAGACCAACACACTGAATACACCAGACCAACACACTGAATACACCAGACCAACACACTGAATACACCAGACCAACACACTGAATACACCAGACCAACACACTGAATACACCAGACCAACACACTGAATACACCAGACCAACACACTGAATACACCAGACCAGACCAACACACTGAATACACCAGACCAGACCAACACACTGAATACACCAGACCAGACCAACACACTGAATACACCAGACCAGACCAACACACTGAATACACCAGACCAGACCAACACACTGAATACACCAGACCAGACCAACACACTGAATACACCAGACCAGACCAACACACTGAATACACCAGACCAGACCAACACACTGAATACACCAGACCAGACCAACACACTGAATACACCAGACCAGACCAACACACTGAATACACCAGACCAGACCAACACACTGAATACACCAGACCAACACACTGAATACACCAGACCATACCAACACACTAAATACACCAGACCAACACACTGAATACACCAGACCAACACACTGAATACACCAGACCAACACACTGAATACACCAGACCAACACACTGAATACACCAGACCAACACACTGAATACACCAGACCAACACACTGAATACACCAGACCAACACACTGAATACACCAGACCAACACACTGAATACACCAGACCAACACACTGAATACACCAGACCAACACACTGAATACACCAGACCAGACCAACACACTGAATACACCAGACCAGACCAACACACTGAATACACCAGACCAACACACTGAATACACCAGACCAACACACTGAATACACCAGACCAACACACTGAATACACCAGACCAACACACTGAATACACCAGACCAACACACTGAATACACCAGACCAACACACTGAATACACCAGACCAACACACTGAATACACCAGACCAACACACTGAATACACCAGACCAACACACTGAATACACCAGACCAACACACTGAATATACCAGACCAACACACTGAATACACCAGACCAACACACTGAATACACCAGACCAACACACTGAATACACCAGACCAACACACTGAATACAAACCAGACCAACACACTGAATACAAACCAGACCAACACACTGAATACACCAGACCAACACACTGAATACACCAGACCAACACACTGAATACACCAGACCAACACACTGAATACACCAGACCAACACACTGAATACACCAGACCAACACACTGAATACACCAGACCAACACACTAAATACACCAGACCAACACACTGAATACACCAGACCAACACACTGAATACACCAGACCAACACACTGAATACACCAGACCAACACACTGAATACACCAGACCAACACACTGAATACACCAGACCAACACACTGAATACACCAGACCAACACACTGAATACACCAGACCAACACACTGAATACACCAGACCAACACACTGAATACACCAGACCAACACACTGAATACACCAGACCAACACACTGAATACACCAGACCAACACACTGAATACACCAGACCAACACACTGAATACACCAGACCAACACACTGAATACACCAGACCAACACACTGAATACACCAGACCAACACACTGAATACACCAGACCAACACACTGAATACACCAGACCAACACACTGAATACACCAGACCAACACACTGAATACACCAGACCAACACACTGAATACACCAGACCAACACACTGAATACACCAGACCAACACACTGAATACACCAGACCAGACCAACACACTAAATACACCATACCAACACACTGAATACACCAGACCAGACCAACACACTAAATACACCATACCAACACACTGAATACACCAGACCAACACACTGAATACACCAGACCAACACACTGAATACACCAGACCAACACACTGAATACACCAGACCAACACACTGAATACACCAGACCATACCAACACACTAAATACACCAGACCAGACCAACACACTGAATACACCAGACCAACACACTGAATACACCAGACCAACACACTGAATACACCAGACCAACACACTGAATACACCAGACCAACACACTGAATACACCAGACCAACACACTGAATACACCAGACCAGACCAACACACTAAATACACCATACCAACACACTGAATACACCAGACCAACACACTGAATACACCAGACCAACACACTGAATACACCAGACCAACACACTGAATACACCAGACCAACACACTGAATACACCAGACCATACCAACACACTAAATACACCATACCAACACACTGAATACACCAGACCAGCACACTGAATACACCATACCAACACACTGAATACACCAGACCAGACCAACACACTAAATACACCATACCAACACACTGAATACACCAGACCAACACACTGAATACACCAGACCAACACACTGAATACACCAGACCAACACACTGAATACACCATACCAACACACTGAATACACCAGACCAACACACTGAATACACCAGACCAACACACTGAATACACCAGACCAACACACTGAATACACCATACCAACACACTGAATACACCAGACCAACACACTGAATACACCAGACCAACACACTGAATACACCATACCAACACACTGAATACACCAGACCAACACACTGAATACACCAGACCAACACACTGAATACACCAGACCAGACCAACACACTAAATACACCATACCAACACACTGAATACACCAGACCAACACACTGAATACACCAGACCAACACACTGAATACACCAGACCAACACACTGAATACACCAGACCAACACACTGAATACACCAGACCATACCAACACACTAAATACACCATACCAACACACTGAATACACCAGACCATACAGCGCTCTCATACACACACATGCTCTCTCTCTAGAAAATAACAGTGCACACACACATCCTTGACACACCCAAAGCTTACAAACACACACACATACATAAAACCTTCACATAAACACCACTCTGATACAAACACACACACACACCTCCCTCGTGTATAAACACAGTGACTGTATGAGAGAGTGTATGAGTCCTTTAGGTGGGACCAGGTGTGAGATGATATGGGGTGACTGACCAGCGCACACAACCAAGAGCCTTTAGATAAAGATATAATCTGTAAATTTGAGAAAACTAAATAAAAAGTGATTTAACAAATATCGATGTTTGTTCACACACCTTGGGTAGTTCCTCCATAGAGGACCATTCAGAACAGGAAACTAAGACAGACTGGTACTCCCCAAAATGATGTAATGGGTCTCAGACCTTTATCACAGGCATAGAGTTTTAATTTCACATTCTATTTCATATTCTACGTTCTATTCAAGTTCACATTGTATTCTAGCCCCCATTCTACATCTGCATTCTGTCACAATTTATTAAATTCAACATATTATTTTTCACATTCTACACTCTATTTTATGCTATTTCACATTCTACACTCTATTCTATTGCACATTCCACAGCCAATTCCCTAGTCTCCCCCACGCATTGTCTTGCAGTGGGCTCTATTCTCTTCTACTGTGCTTTCACTATGCTCACAAAAAAGGCAAGAAGCAGTCCTCAAATTGAATTAGAGAGAAACAGTAGATTACAAATACATGTAAACATTCTTGTACACTAGACGTCTGCTTATTTGGAGATTGGAGAAGTATGCAGACTATGTCCTGTCTACTGCCCTTAGACACAACCTCTCTGTGTCTTTCCCCTCTCTCCGTCACCCCCTCTCTCCATCGTTACCGAAGAAAGTGGACTTCTCAATATTGGTATGTTGGAGAAATTAAGAAATAAGGGCAATAAAATATTGTTTTGTATAAAAACTTCTCTGAAATATTGTAACACAATATGCAAATAAAACAATATGCATATACCTATACTGACAATCTACTTTTCTGGACGAAGCTGGTTGGTAGTGCTGTGCCAGTCGTGGAATTTAGGAAAAAACATATATTTTTATATTAAAAAAACAACTTATGAATTCATTTATTTTATTCATCCATAACCGTCATTTACACGGTTATACGATACGACACGGTTATACGATAATTATGTTGTCCCTAAAAGTTGGTCTATTTTGTGGGTCTTTCATAGAAAGATGAGAAGAGTGCTATCTGAAAAACAGTACAACCAAGTATAAGGAACACATTTCAGCAGATCTTTTCCAAGATCATCTGAACCAGAACAAATCATTTCCAATACATCAACAACTGCTTCTGTAAAAGTCTGAAGAACACATCAGAACAAGCACACAATGTGTTGAATGCACAAGCTTCTGAAGCAAAGATATGATACATTAATATCCACCACAATCGTTTTGGACGTTGCAGATATAATGGTGACGAGGAAAAGGGAGAAACCAATTATATACCATATAAAACCTTGATGAAAGTTAACTTCAGAGAGACACCTGGAAGATGATCCAATGTTAGGTTTTTGTAAAACATG
The DNA here is from genome assembly GCF_029448725.1 of Salvelinus fontinalis. NCBI lineage: Eukaryota > Metazoa > Chordata > Actinopteri > Salmoniformes > Salmonidae > Salvelinus > Salvelinus fontinalis. The sequence goes on along the minus strand of NC_074675.1, from coordinate 15,024,940 downwards.
CACCTTTCCTAAAGAAAACAAAGGGTGTAACATTGTCCCAGTCTCCCCCTATCTTTTCATGACTGGAGACACTTCAACTTGGTCTGTATTGGTTCATTAACATCTCACCTTCATAACCAACACTGGGGGACAGCTGGGAGTGGAGAAACAAGCTCTGTGCGCTCTACCAAAAGGCCATGAAATGACTTCTGTTTTTTAGACTTGGCCTCATTAAAAACGTTTCAAATAAAGTTGAACTCCAACATACAGACCTTCAGGATACTTATTCATGTGGTTTCATTTGCTAATGACTAACTTTATTTGGGCATGATTAGGTTGACTTTCCCACGGAATGGCCCTATAGCCTCTAATAACGTGACAGGAAATCAAAGTGGACATGAACATGTCAGGGACTGGTGAGGAGATCGAAGGAGTGGAAGAAGGGAGACATTCCTCATTTCCTGCTTGTGTGTTATTGGTTGTTGGTACCAGCTGTGGGAAGGTAACAGCACTGGAGGAACACACTAACTAACCTGACCTAGGTGGTGGGCTGACACCCACACACACATAATGTCAATATTGTCACACATTCTCAAACACTTATAGGTATAAATATGCATGCACACACGAGGAAAACCCCTTTCTACAGCCCAGATTTAATTCACCTCCCATCCCCAGACACATACAATCTCCCAGCAGCTCCATCTCCCAGCAGTAAATGCTGCTTGAGACACCGTAATGCCATTACCAGACGTGTGTGAGAGACGGGGGTGAAGTCAGTCACACTCATTAGTGTGTGGGTGTAAAGGTTTGGAATGTGCACGCATTTAAAAAAGACACACACAAAGAGACTATACAGTGCATTCAAACGTTGATTCACATATACAGCATGTATACCGTACCCTAGCAAACAAAAACCCACTGAACTTTCACTTCAAAGTTAAGTGTATAGGCATATGTCTCATGTGACACCACACACTAACTCCAATGGATGAGATGAACAAACACACAAACCCCTACAACACCACAATGTGACATACAGTCTTATAAGCCCATGTGCAGGACACTATAATGAAATGAAGAAAGACAAACACACAACCTCAAGCATTTCTTCAAACTGACGTTTTATGAAAATCTCATATCACACAATCTCATCTTCCGCTTTCCTGAATAGAAATCCATCCCTAAACCTGACTTAGAGAGAAGTGGTGTTTCAAAACCTACAACACATCTCAATTAGACAGACAAACACACAGTCACAATGACACCACACAAATGTCCCAATTCAACAAACAAACACACACACACACACAACCATCTAATGGCCAGTAACATGCTCTATAGAGTAAAGGTTGTGACGTCACAGGGTCATTCCACCTCTAAAAGCACAAGAAATAGGATATCGACAACCACCATCTCAGACTGTGATGAAATTGTTTCTGTAGTTAAAAGCAGACAAGATTAGCATTTCTGAAACATTATTTTCTTGAAATCTAATTTGATCTCTGAGACAAGAGACCAGCAACATTTATAAAACGGTGTGGCAGCAGCAGGAACAGCGGCATCTAGTGGGCAAAACCTAGTAATTTCACACTCATTTATGCAAGTGACTTCAATGGCTAATTTATCTGAACAGGGGGGTTAAAACATCAACAAATTAACAGGGAATATATTAAACAAATTAACAGGCAATATTCCAAGCCACAGCTCCTTACTACTTGTCAGACATAGTGAATTTATACTGTATCCTGGTTGTTGGGGAAGGATTCGCGTGGGAGGACCGTGGCTGGCTTTGGAACATTTTATTGGATTCCTCATGTCTTACTCAATGGTAAGAAGAAGTTCAGTCCCAAATCGGATTTTAGGTACTATATTTATTGAATATTATGTGAATCTTATAAATCCAATAGGGCCAGTTTGGGTGCAATCAAACTAGCTTTATTTCTCAGAGATTAAATGAAATTTCAACAAAATAATGTTGCAGGAATGCTAATCTTATCTGTTTCTAACAACAGAAAGGATTTCAGAACAATCTGTGATGGTGTGTGTCAGAGCCTGCTGAAATGACACGGAACGACTCCACAGGAAGTTATTCATTAGGTGATCAAACTGCCCTCTGATCCACTTCACTCACGCACACGCGCACCCACACACACAGTGACTGGCAGGAGCAACTGACCCCTTTCTTGCATTCCGACTCGACAATAATGAAAACCAGACACGGCCAATCGATAGCCGCAGTACAAGCCCCATCCCCCCGGGATTCAGGAAGTCTATTGATGGGCTTTGATCATTGACCATCTTGTCATCCTGCCGGTCAGTTTGTCAGTGGGAGAGGGACACAGGATGTGACGGGGTTGCATCGTGAATGACACCCTATTCCATATACACTGAGTACATAAAACATGAAGAACTGTTTCCATGAACGGGGTCTGGTAGTAGGTGCCAGGCGCACCGGCTTGAGTGTGTCAAGAACTGCAACGCTGCTGGGTTTTTACGCTTAACAGTTTCACACGTGTATCAAGAATGGTCTACCACCCAAAGGACATCCAGCCAACTTGACACAACTGTGGGAAGCATTGGAGTCAACATGGACCAGCATCCCTGTGGAACACTTTCCACACCCTGTAGAGTCCATGACTGGATGAATTGAGGCTGTTCTGAGGGCAAATGGGGAGGGTGCAACTCAATATTAGGAAGGTGTTCTTAATGTTTTCTATACGGCACTACTTTTGACCAGGGCCCATAAGGCAAAAGGGAATAGGGTGCCAATTTGGACGCAAACGGGTAGTGTTGTGGCATTTCTGGCTTCCTTAATAAATGTGGGACAATGCCTTGAGGTTTTAGTAGTTAAATGCCCTGAGTGGCTACGCTAATGAGTTGGAATTAATCAACACTGGGAATTCATGAAATGATCATCTCCATTTGTCTGAGAGGGACTTTGTTACTATAGGAGGTGATTTATCTGCCAGAGTGAAATACCCCCTGTTCGTCCTAGTCAGACAATACCTGATGGGTATTGGTAGTCATACCGCAAATAAACACCATTTCAATATACCACCTCTTCGAAGCTAAGGTTCAGACACATACGTTTGACCTACTACTCCTCTTATTGATATTCTCCTCACAGTACATTGAACAGTGTTAAATCCATACTTAAAGTATATTTTAACACCATCTTAGAGTACATATGGTCCCACTCTACAGAGTGTAAAAAGTACTCTGATAATAGTGTTACATTTGATTGCAAGGAATTCTAGGTCGGGTGAGCAGAAGGACCTGTTCCTGTATGTTGTTATGATTACACCATGAGTGTAATCATAACCATACTTGACACATTGGAAAGACACATTGGAAAGAATTCACTTCACTTTTTTACAAACTAGAATGTTATTTGGCCCTAAACAGAGAGTACACAGTGACAGAAAACCTAACCACTGTGACTGACCCAAACTTAAGGAAAGATTTGACTATGTGCAAAGCCTTGCTATTGAGAAAAGCCGCCATAGCCCGTCTTCTCTTGAGAGCCAGGTCTGTCTATGTGCACACTGCCCACAAATTGAGGTGGAAACTGAGCTGCACTTCCTAACCTCCTGCCAAATTTATGACCATATTAGAGATACATATTTCACTCAGATTGCACAGATCCACAAATAATTAAAAAACAAACCCAGTTTGATAAACTCCCATATCTATTGGGTGAAATACCAGTGTACCATCGCAGCAGCAAGATTTGTGACCTGTTGGCACAAGAAAAGGGCAACCAGTGAAGAACAAACACCATTGTAAATATAACCCATATTTATGTTTATTTTACCTTTTGTACTTTAAGTATTTGCACATCGTTACAACACTGTACATAGACATAATGACATTAGAAATGCCTCCATTCCTTTGAAAATTTTGTGACTTACGTCTACTGTTAATTTAATATTGTTTATTTAACTTTTTCTAATTATCTATTTAACTTACTTTGGCAATGTAATCATGTTTCCCATGCCAATAAAGCCCTTTGAAATTAATTTAATTGGGGGTTCTCATCTCTGAGCACAGAATGCCAGTGAAACACAGGGGCCCTGTTCTGTTCTACTCTATTCTGTTGTAGTGCAAATGCATCCGTCCTTTATTTCTGAAACCATTCTATGGGAACAATAACCCAATTTAATATAACAGGATTTTTCAGCTGTCTCTTTTCTACACAGCATCCCAAATGGCACCCTATTACCTATATAGTGCAGCCTATGGGCCCTGGCTAAACGTAGGGCACTATATAGGCTTAGGGTACCAGAGGTTTGGTGAAAACAGCTGTTGCAGTCAGTGTCTAGGCTATTTCCAGACTCAGGCTGCAGATACTGTTCTGTTCTTGAACAACAATCTTCCAGAATCTACAGGGAATAGTTTTCTAGGAATACCTTTTACAGCTGTTGTGTTTCTGCTTATCTCGTCGATAACGCTTTAGCTAGTTTTCATGTCGCACGATGATGACGTCAGTGTGTGTGTCTTTCTTGTGTTTTCAGTCCCTCCAGCTACAGACCCATATTTTTCACATGCATGAAAGCGAGTGCACGCACGCACACTTTGCCAAAATCAGACAAGCCTAAGGTTCGTTTTCCATGCCTTCACAATCTGTCAATTCTTCTCCTTCTCAGCCTAAGAGAAACTTTTCAGCTGTCCTCGCTTGACTCCCAACAACTAAACCCGCACAGACTTGTTCACATAAAAAAGGTTCACTTAACCGAGCAGTTTATGGTGTTTTTAATATGAAACGCACCCCGTTGCCCTTTCTAGGATTATATTTTTTTACAGGCGTTAACTAGAACTGCTATGATGCATGGTGATCCAGCTAGGACCCCTGGCTGTACTAGGCTACTATTGTTTAAAACAACATCCAAGAGACTTTCAAAGTACTTCTCATCTGACATTAGGACATAAAGAAGAGCATGTGTATAGTAGAGCTATTCAGTTAACCCTCTCTGTAAACCATGGCCCCTACTACAGTGTTATTTCAAACCTAGGTGATCCACAGGGTGTGCAGGCTTTTGTTCCAAACCAGTTGTAAAACACCTGATTTAACTAAACAAGGGCTTGATGATAATTTACATCTGATGGGAAGGACAGAAACAGAGAAGGGGGGTTAGAGTGAGTGACCACTGCTCTATATCTTAAGACAAACAGAGGGAAAAGGAAGGAGAGAGACTTTGTTGATTTGTCGTGCAGCCATTTCAATAGGTTGAAGCTCCCCAAGTGTCGGTCGGTCTGTCTGCTCACCCAGTTGAAAAGCAGCTCTGCTGTGGCACAAAGTGAATGCTGCTCTCTCATGGTGTGTGTGTGTGGGTGGAACAAGGCCAGTAGCAGGAATACATGGCTATATTTGGTGTGTGTAAGACCTTGGTTTACTCTACAAGACCTCTCCCCTTTTCATTCTCTCTTTTTCCCAGACGATGACATCCTGCCATCTCTGTTAACATGGAAGGTTACCGCTCAGGGTGGGAGCAGATGAAATAGAATAGAATTTACATAAACACACTCTATTTTACAAAAAAACAATCAAGAAAAGTAACTTCTCAATGGCTACAATTGTACACACATTGCAACCAGTCTGCAATGGAAGTGTCTTGGGACAGATCAATCGCAGTGTGTGTGTGTGTGTATATATATATATATATATATATATATATATATATATATATATATATATATATATATATATATATATATATATATATATATATATATATATATATATATATATAGATAGATAGATAGATAGATAGATATATATATATATGTATATATATATATGTGTGTGTGTGTGTGTGTGTGTGTGTGTGTGTGTGTGTGTGTGTGTGTGTGTGTGTGTGTGTGTGTGTGTGTGTGTGTGTGTGTGTGTGTGTGTGTGTGTGTGTGAGAGAGAGAGAGAGTGAGATGGGAATGTTAATGTTATTGCGGTGGACAGCTGTGTCTCGTCGTGGTCCATGAATCTTCCCTCTTCCTCAGAGGCTGCATTCACCCGGTCATCAGGAGAGCCACATCATCACGTTAACCCCACACACATCTGTGGGTTTACGTCTTGCACCGTGCAGTATCAACACCATACAGAGAAACATGCAAGTTCAAGGGCTCTGGCTGTGCTAGCATGCTAATAGCTAACCCATGTGTATCTCTGTGGTGTTGTTTTTGTCACACTGCTTTGCTTTATCTTGGCCAGGTTGCAGTTGTAAATGAGAACTTGTTCTTAACTGAACTGGCCTACCTGCTTAAATAAAGGTGAAATAAAAATTTTTTAAACACGTAGATACAATGTTAACCATACTCCATGTGTAGCATGCTAACAACTAACACGCTAATATATACTGTATAAAAAATAAGGATAGGCCTAGTACATTTTTTTGAAATTGTACATATTACTATTCTCACATATCCCAAAAACCTACTAATTAGACAAAGTATGAGGATTCGGTCATATGCACAGTAATCGCAGGCTATCAATATAACATTTACTAACGGTCTTGTTACAAAAATAAACATGTGCAACTCTTTAAGCTCTTTATTAGTGTCTGAGTGTAGCACAATGCAATTATCTCAAGGTAGAGAAGTCGCCTGTCCCTACAGATCTAGGATCAGATTCCCCAACCCTTAATCCCAAACATTCAAGATGATAAACAAATGTCTTTCTCTGGCCTACTGGTAAGGCTTCTACCCACTCATTTTTTACCACATCGTCAAACTCATTACACAGAGGGCCTAGTTTCTGCTGGTTTTTGTTTTTTCCTTTCAATTAAGACCTAGACAACCAGATGAGGGGAGTTCTTTACTAATTAGTAATTAGTTACCTTAATTGATCAATCAAGTACAAGGAAAGCGTGAAAACCCACAGACACTCAGCCCTCCGTGGAATGAGTTTGACACCTGTGGTTTAATGTAACCATGAGACCACAAACATTCACTGCAGCCTCATGAATAAGGACCAATTACAAACTACACGTACAAAACAGGAAGTTGTTCACTAGACTTATACAGGGAAATACAAGACAATGACTTTCAAATGAGGGCCACATGAAGATAATACCGGAAGTAATAATAACAGTGAAGTGAACCTGTATCATTTATCTTCCATTGAAAATGATGCACTGTATAATCTCTGTTCCAGGTATAAGATTGGATGTGTGTGCGTGTCTGTGTCTGGCCTGACAGTGATCCTGACCGCATGCTGTGTGCTCTATTTCCATATAGATGCTTCTCTCTGCCATTTCACTGTATCTTCATTACACAATGATGCCTTTCTCTCCCTCTCCCTCTCGCTCTCTAAGATTACATATTAGACACACGCAAAAAGAAACATCCGTAAACACAACCCCACACACACACCCCGACAGTGTTGGGGAGCACCCCTGATTGTGACTGGTTGAAATGGCTGCAGGAAACCCTAGTAAAACCCAGTGGTCCTCCAGTCAAATCTTCCCAAGTGCATTGGTTCTTTCTTTCTATTTCTCACACACAGAAAGCCAACAGTGAATTTGCGCTGAGTTGTTCACACACACAGCTGCATGTAATTACTCCCCAGGAGAAGGTATTTAAAACATGACTCTGCCCCACACAATATATCAGATCTATCAAAATAGCTCTCCCATAAACGCCTACAAAGCTGGCATGTCATTAAACTACTTCAGCACTTTGTCACTATTTCTCCATCTCCCTCTTCATCTCTTTCTCCCTCCCTCTCTGCCTTCTTTCTCCCTCCCTCTCTGCCTTCTTTCTCCCTCCCTCTCTGCCTTCTTTCTCCCTCCCTCTCTGCCTTCTTTCTCCCTCCCTCTCTGCCTTCTTTCCCCCTCCCTCTCTGCCTTCTTTCCCCCTCCCTCTCTGCCTTCTTTCCCCCTCCCTCTCTGCCTTCTTTCCCCCTCCCTCTCTGCCTTCTTTCCCCCTCCCTCTCTGCCTTCTTTCCCCCTCCCTCTCTGCCTTCTTTCCCCCTCCATCTCTCTGCCTTCTTTCCCCCTCCCTCTCTGCCTTCTTTCCCCCTCCCTCTCTGCCTTCTTTCCCCCTCCCTCTCTGCCTTCTTTCCCCCTCCCTCTCTGCCTTCTTTCTCCCTCCCCCTCTGCCTTCTTTCTCTCTCTCCTTCTGTCATCTTTTACTTCAGTGACAAACACCTTGTTTTTGGTTGCTCTCTCGCTCTCTAGCTAGTAACTCTTTCTCCCTGACTCATACTCCCTCCCACATCTCTCATTCTACTGTATCATGTCTCTGTCTTTCTCTAGTTAACTACATCCCTCCAACTATCTTCTCTCTCTAGACACCACTCTCATTGAGACAAGAACACACACACACGCTCCTCATGTGATTGTGTATTGAGCCACTACTATAATGAAAGTACACACAGTACTCATATGTGTCCTATTACATCTGATGACACTCCAAAACGCATCTACCATAGTCTATGGGGGGGCATACACAAATACCATGGCACACACACACACTTTGGATGTGTGGGGAAAATCCATATTGATTGGACCCTTTAAACAATGCATTAAGCAGAATGGGCTGATCCGGTGGTTGTCAGGCTGAAAGACTGTACCTCCAATGTGACAACACGTCTCGTTCAAACATAAAGCATAACGCCTTGAGCCCGTAACACTACATCAAAGACCCTGTCAAAGATAATGACTCCATCACCCAAAAGGACTCAGTGTGTGTGTGCCAGTGTGTGTGTGTCTCTAAGGTTGGTAAGATGACAGTATGTCTTGGTCTTAAATATCTTGTATATGTCCATATAGTAGGGTCCTCTTGAGGCGGGATTGATTTTCAACGCCCCCTCCCTCAGCACACACTAACATACAGCGGGAATAGAATAGAAATCCATAGAGCTCCACTCTCAAACTTTGACATAGCTGCAAAACACACATACTCTACACTTCCCCTCATTTATTGAAAATATATATACTTTGCACATAATCTCTCTCTCAAGGCCTAGGCTGACAGGTTGTGTTTATGAGGGTGGGGGATCATGGGAAGACACCCAAACATAGTCCAGCTCCAGCTACTGATCTAAGGTCAGTTAGATTTCCCCCCCCCCCCCCCCCTCCGATGGTTAAGGTCAGGATTGGGGGAGTGGAAGCTCATCCTTATCACAGAGGAAACCCACACAGGAATTCCATTGACATGAATGAGTCCGCGGCTCAAATTATCATTCATATCAGGAACGCATCACTTAGTGGAAAAAGACACCATTACTGTTATTAAATAGGCTTAGACCTGTCTGTCAGTCTCAGTTTGCCTGTCTGGGTATCCGTTTTTTGCCGACTTGCTTTCTTTCATTGAACCGCTTGCCAGCTCTTTTATAGGGTTAATAGGCCAGCCAGCGCTAATTACCCTAGCGACGGCTAAATGGCTAGCGCTAACATGCTCCCTGGTCATGCAGTTGTATTTACGCTCCAGGAATGTCACAAAACAGGCTAACTTTAGCCTCTCTCCGGACAAAGGGCTGTTTGAGTCACTCTCAACCCAAGACAAAACTTTAGCCTTTGTTCAAAATAGTACACCTGTAGGTTACCTCTTTCATCTTCCTCCTCTCCTCATCCTCTACCTCCTCCTCAATGTCCTCTTCATCCTTTCCTTCTTTCCATTTCAAATCAGCTGCTGATGAAATCATCTGTCTTTACTTGAAGAGAGGATTTCCCCCTCCCTAATATGTGCATTATGTAGTATGTGCAGTATGTATAGAATGTTGTATGTGCAGTATGTATAGTATGTAATATGTGCAGTATGTTTAGTATGTTGCATGTGACGTATGTTGTATGTGTAATGTATAGTATGTAGTATGTATAGTATGTAATATGTGCAGTAGGTAGAGTATGCAGTATGTGTAGTATGCAGTATGAGCAGTATGTGCAGTATGTGAGGTATGTGCAGTAGGTGTAGTATGCAGTATGTGTAGTATGTGTAATGTATAGTATGTAACATGTGTAGTATGCAATATGAGCAGTATGTAGCATGTGTAGTATGTGTAATGTATTGTATGTAACATGTGTAGTATGCGGTATGTAGCATGTGCAGTATGTAGTATGTGTAGTACGGTTCCAGTCAAAAGTTTGGACACACCTACTCATTCAAGGGTTTTTCTTTATTTTTACTATTTTCTACATTTTAGTAACAAAAAAAAGTGTTAAACACATTCTTCAAATAGCCACCTTTCGCCTTGACAGCTTGTTTGCACACTCTTGGCATTCCCTCAACCAGCTTCATGAGGTAGTCACCTGGAATGCATTTCAAGTAACAGGTGTGCCTTGTTAAAAGTTAATTTGTGGAATTTCTTTCGTTCTTAATGTGTTCGAGCCAATCACTTGTGTTGTGACAAGGTATGGATGGTATACAGAAGATAGCCCATAAAGTCCATATTATGGCAAGAACAGCTAAAATAAGCAAAGAGAAATGACAGTCCATCATTACTACTAAGACATGAAGGTCAGTCAATACGGATAAACATTTCAATAACTTTGAACGTTTCTTCAAGTGCAGTCGCAAAAACCATCAAGCGCTATGATGAAACTGGATCTCATGCGGACCGCCACAGGAAAGGAAGACCCAGAGTTACCTCTGCTACAGAGGATAAGTTAATTACAGTTAGCAGCCTCAGAAATTGCAGCCCAAATAAATGCTTCACAGAGTTCAAGTAACTGACACATCTCAACATCAACTGTTCAGAGGAGACTGCGTGAATCAGGCCTTCATGGTTGAATTGCTACAAAGAAACCACTATTAAAGGACAAGAAGAAGAAACTTGCTTGGGCCAAGAAACACGAGCAATGGACATTAGAACGGTGGAAATCTGTCCTTTGGTCTAACGAGTCCAAATTTGAGATTTTGGGTTCCAACTTCCGTGTCTTTGAGACGTAGAGTAGGTGAACAGATGATCTCCGCATGTGTGGTTCCCAATGTGAAGCATGGAGGAGGTGGTTTATGGCGTAGGGGTGCTTTGCTGGTGATACTGTCAGTGATTTATTTAGAATTCAAGGCATATTTTTTCATTTGTTTAACACTTTTTGGTTACTACATGATTCCATTTGTGTTATTCATAGTCTTCACTATTATTCCACAATGTAAAAAATAAAATAAAAACCTTGAACGAGTAAGTGTGTCCTAACTTTTGACTGGTACTGTATGTGCCGCAGGGGGTGCATGTTTTTGTTCCAGACCAGCACTAACACACCTGATAGATGTAATCGACTGCTCAAAAAGCCCTTGGTTAGATAAGTCCGCTGTGTCAGTGCTGGGATGGGGCAAAAAGCCTGCACCACCTGAAGCTCTCAAGGACCAGGAATGCCCTGATTACAGACGGACAAACCAGATGACCAATAGAGTTAAGATGGATACCTCCCCTGGTTCTAGACAGACAAACCAGACGACCAATAGAGTTAAGATGGATACCTCCCCTGGTTCTAGACGGACAAACCAGATGACCAATAGAGTTAAGATGGATACCTCCCCTGGTTCTAGACAGACAAACCAGATGACCAATAGAGTTAAGATGGATACCTCCCCTGGTTCTAGACAGACAAACCAGACGACCAATAGAGTTAAGATGGATACCTCCCCTGGTTCTAGACAGACAAACCAGATGACCAATAGAGTTAAGATGGATACCTCCCCTGGTTCTAGACAGACAAACCAGACGACCAATAGAGTTAAGATGGATACCTCCCCTGGTTCTAGACAGACAAACCAGATGACCAATAGAGTTAAGATGGATACCTCCCCTGGTTACAGACAGACAAACCAGATGACCAATAGAGTTAAGATGGATACCTCCCCTGGTTACAGACAGACAAACCAGACGACCAATAGAGTTAAGATGGATACCTCCCCTGGTTCTAGACAGACAAACCAGACGACCAATAGAGTTAAGATGGATACCTCCCCTGGTTCTAGACAGACAAACCAGATGACCAATAGAGTTAAGATGGATACCTCCCCTGGTTCTAGACAGACAAACCAGACGACCAATAGAGTTAAGATGGATACCTCCCCTGGTTCTAGACAGACAAACGACCAATAGAGTTAAGATGGATACCTCCCCTGGTTACAGACAGACAAACCAGATGACCAATAGAGTTAAGATGGATACCTCCCCTGGTTCTAGACAGACAAACCAGACGACCAATAGAGTTAAGATGGATACCTCCCCTGGTTCTAGACAGACAAACCAGATGACCAATAGAGTTAAGATGGATACCTCCCCTGGTTCTAGACAGACAAACGACCAATAGAGTTAAGATGGATACCTCCCCTGGTTACAGACAGACAAACCAGATGACCAATAGAGTTAAGATGGATACCTCCCCTGGTTCTAGACAGACAAACCAGACGACCAATAGAGTTAAGATGGATACCTCCCCTGGTTCTAGACAGACAAACCAGATGACCAATAGAGTTAAGATGGATACCTCCCCTGGTTACAGACAGACAAACCAGACGACCAATAGAGTTAAGATGGATACCTCCCCTGGTTCTAGACGGACAAACCAGACGACCAATAGAGTTAAGATGGATACCTCCCCTGGTTCTAGACGGACAAACCAGATGACCAATAGAGTTAAGATGGATACCTCCCCTGGTTCTAGACAGACAAACCAGATGACCAATAGAGTTAAGATGGATACCTCCCCTGGTTCTAGACGGACAAACCAGACGACCAATAGAGTTAAGATGGATACCTCCCCTGGTTCTAGACGGACAAACCAGACGACCAATAGAGTTAAGATGGATACCTCCCCTGGTTCTAGACGGACAAACCAGACGACCAATAGAGTTAAGATGGATACCTCCCCTGGTTCTAGACGGACAAACCAGACGACCAATAGAGTTAAGATGGATACCTCCCCTGGTTCTAGACAGACAAACCAGATGACCAATAGAGTTAAGATGGATACCTCCCCTGGTTCTAGACAGACAAACCAGACGACCAATAGAGTTAAGATGGATACCTCCCCTGGTTCTAGACAGACAAACCAGACGACCAATAGAGTTAAGATGGATACCTCCCCTGGTTACAGACAGACAAACCAGACGACCAATAGAGTTAAGATGGATACCTCCCCTGGTTACAGACAGACAAACCAGACGACCAATAGAGTTAAGATGGATACCTCCCCTGGTTACAGACAGACAAACCAGACGACCAATAGAGTTAAGATGGATACCTCCCCTGGTTCTAGACAGACAAACCAGATGACCAATAGAGTTAAGATGGATACCTCCCCTGGTTCTAGACGGACAAACCAGATGACCAATAGAGTTAAGATGGATACCTCCCCTGGTTACAGACAGACAAACCAGATGACCAATAGAGTTAAGATGGATACCTCCCCTGGTTCTAGACGGACAAACCAGACGACCAATAGAGTTAAGATGGATACCTCCCCTGGTTCTAGACGGACAAACCAGACGACCAATAGAGTTAAGATGGATACCTCCCCTGGTTCTAGACGGACAAACCAGACGACCAATAGAGTTAAGATGGATACCTCCCCTGGTTCTAGACAGACAAACCAGACGACCAATAGAGTTAAGATGGATACCTCCCCTGGTTCTAGACAGACAAACCAGATGACCAATAGAGTTAAGATGGATACCTCCCCTGGTTCTAGACAGACAAACCAGACGACCAATAGAGTTAAGATGGATACCTCCCCTGGTTCTAGACAGACAAACCAGACGACCAATAGAGTTAAGATGGATACCTCCCCTGGTTACAGACAGACAAACCAGACGACCAATAGAGTTAAGATGGATACCTCCCCTGGTTACAGACAGACAAACCAGATGACCAATAGAGTTAAGATGGATACCTCCCCTGGTTACAGACAGACAAACCAGACGACCAATAGAGTTAAGATGGATACCTCCCCTGGTTACAGACAGACAAACCAGACGACCAATAGAGTTAAGATGGATACCTCCCCTGGTTCTAGACAGACAAACCAGACGACCAATAGAGTTAAGATGGATACCTCCCCTGGTTACAGACAGACAAACCAGACGACCAATAGAGTTAAGATGGATACCTCCCCTGGTCAATCGTGTGTGTGTGTGTGTGTGTGTGTGTGTGTGTGTGTGTGTGTGTGTGTGTGTGTGTGTGTGTGTGTGTGTGTGTGTGTGTTCAGGTCAATCCCAGACACACAGAGCAACAGGCTGTGTTTATATCTAGACTGTCCAGTACTGTCTAGGCACCTCAGTGGGACAGACATTCCATCGACACAACTGCTGTCACTCTCTCTCACACACACACTGCCTGGCTTAATGGGTGCCATTCAATACACCACACACACACACACACACACACACACACACACACACACACACACACATTGCCCTGTTGGTCTCTACTGTGTTTTGGTCTTCATCACAGAAGCCATCTTTGACTCCCCCCCCCCTCTCATTCCCTCGTTTTCTTTTGCTGGCCTTTCTTTTTGTTAGACTGACTAGTCACAGTGTGTTCTCCCAGACCAGCCTCTTTGGCTTATCTCAGTGGAAAATCTTAGTGCATTGACACACACATCTACACACACAAACACTGCATCCAGAAATAAGCTTTATATTAGGGCTTTGAATCAGCCACCAAACATCCCTTGGTCCACACACACACTACAGGGGTCATATGACTCAGCAGAAACTAGACCCTTGAACTAGACTGAACCTTTTCCCTAACCTAGAGCAGATCCAGAAGCACAGATGGATAGCAGAACCAGACTGATAGCTCTGAGAGGGGACTGATAGCAAATCCAGACTGATAGCAGATCCAGACAGATAGCTCTGAGAGGGGACTGATAGCAGAACCAGACTGATAGCTCTGAAAGGGGACTGATAACTTAACCAGGTGTGGCTACAGTATGTATCAGTTGACATATTACTATAGATCTATGGAAGTATAGTATCTGCTTACATGGCTTACACACTTCTTGCATTTCAGTGTGTGTGTGTCCATGCATCTGTGAAGAAACTGCCTCAAGTATTTCAATCTGGTACCCGTGTTCCTGTCCCCTCCTCTACCTGTCCACTTTTCTTCATCTCTCATCCCTCTCTCCTCTTCCATGCTCACTCTGCTGTGAAATTCTGCTCGCTCAACTCGGTGGCAATCAATCGGCCGTCGAGTAGGCAAACATTTACCCATCCTGCAATCAGGCCAGAGAACACATTTGTAATTGAATTGAGATGGCGGCAGGCAGGCACGGTGTCTGTGATATGTTGTTGCCCTCCCTCATTCTTGTTGACAGGGTTAGCTATTTTCACAACCATTCAGACACATGTGGATTGGCGAGCAGAGAAAAGGAGTAGACGGAGAGAGAGAGGGAGGGAGAGAGAGAGAGACAGGGAGAGAGAGAGACAGGGAGAGAGAGAGACAGAGAGAAGGAGTAGACGGAGAGAGAGAGGGAGGGAGAGAGAGAGACAGGGAGAGAGAGAGACAGGGAGAGAGAGAGACAGAGAGAAGGAGTAGACGGAGAGAGAGAGGGAGGGAGAGAGAGAGAGACAGGGAGAGAGAGAGAGAGAGAGAGGCAGAGAGACAGGGAGAGAGAGAGAGACAGAGAGACAGGGAGAGAGAGAGAGACAGAGAGGGAGGGAGGGAGAGAGACAGACAGAGAGAGAGAGAGGGAGAGAGAGACAGACAGAGAGACAAGGAGAGAGAGAGAGACAGAGACAGGGAGAGAGAGAGAGAGAGAGACAGAGACAGGGAGAGAGAGAGAGACAGGGAGAGAGAGAGAGAGACAGAGAGAAAAAGAAAGAAAGAGACTGAGAAACAGAGAGGATAATCAAATGTTACCATTGTCCTAAAACACTTGACTGGAAGACAATAGCAGGTATGATAAGCCTGTATTACTTTCACCCTTTCTCTACCAGTTTTTATTTATTCCACAATCAGTCTTCCAATGCTTCCAGTGGTACCAAGTAATTAGTGAATGCTAATTAATTCATGGCCATATTTGTTTAATCCGTATTCCTTAATTGCCTGTTTAAGTCTACAGCGAAGTTAAAAATTCCCAGTGTAGAGTTAGAAAATTACACTGGTAATAAATTATTTTCATCTGTTATAATGACAGTGTGTTAGCTTGCTAATGCTATTACACCAGGTAGACTGACGATTACTCAGAGCTCAAAAAGTACTGTAGAGGAAGAAAACAACAGAGAGAGGGGTTGGGGGTGGGGGGTAAAGTGTGTGTGTGCGCTCGTGCGCACGTGTACAGTTGAAGTCGGAATTTTACATACACTCAGGTTGGAGTCATTAAAACTCGTTTTTCAACCACTCCACAAATGTCTTGTTAACAAACTATAGTTTTGGCAAGTCGGCTAGGATATCTACTTTGTGCATGACAAGTAATTTTTCCGACAATTGTTTACAGACAGATTATTTTACTTATAATTCACTGTATCACAATTCCAGTGGGTCAGAAGTTTACATACACTAAGTTGACTGTGCCTTTAAACAGCTTGGAAAATTCCAGAAAATGTCATGACTTTAGAAGATTCTGATAGGCTAATTGACATCATTTGAGTCAATTGGAGGTGTACCTGTGGATGTATTTCAAGGACTACCTTCAAACTCAGTGCCTCTTTGCTTGACATCATGGGAAAATCTAAAGAAATAGCCAAGACCTCAGAAAAAAAATTGTAGACTTCCACAAGTCTGGTTCATCATTGGGAGCAATTTCCAAACACCTGAAGGTACCACGTTCATCTGTACAAACAATTGTACGCAAGTATAAACACCATGGGACCACACAGTCGTCATACCGCTCAGGACGGAGACGCGTTCTGTCTCCTAGAGATGGACCTGAAAGGCCGCTCAGCAAGGAAGAAGCCACTGCTCCAAAACCACCATTAAAAAAGCTAGACTACGGTTTGCAACTGCACATGGGGACAAATATTGTACTTTTTGGAGAAATGTCCTCTGGTCTGATGAAACAAAAATACAACTGTTTGGCCATAATGACCATCGTTATGTTTGGAGGAAAAAGCACGAGGGAGGCAGCATCATGTTGTGGGGGTGCTTTGCTGCAGGAGGGTCTGGTGCACTTCACAAAATAGATGGCATCATGAGAGGGGGAAATTATGTGGATATTTTGAAGCAACATCTCAAGACATCAGTCAGGAAGTTAAAGCTTGGTCGCAAATGGGTCTTCCAAATGGACAATGACCCCAAGCATACTTCCAAAATTGTGGCAAAATGGCTTAAGGACCACAAAGTCAAGGTATTGGAGTGGCCATCACAAAGCCCTGACCTCAATCACATAAAGAATTTGTGGGCAGAACTGAAAAAGCTTGTGCGAGCAAGGAGGCCTACAAACCTGACTCAGTAACACCAGCTCTGTCAGGAGGAATGGGACAAAATTCACCCAACTTATTTTAGGAAGCTTGTGGAAGGCTACACGAAATGTTTGACCCAAGTTAAACAATTTGAAGGCAATGCTACCAAATACTAATTGAGTGTATGTAAACTACTGACCCACTGGGAATGTGATGAAAGAAATAAAAGCAGAAATAAATCATTCTCTACAATTATTCTGACATTTCACATTCTTAAAATAAAGTGGTGATCCTAACTGACCTAAGACGGGGAATTTTTACTAGGATTAAATGTCAGGAATTGTGAAATACTGAGTTTAAATGTATTTAGCTAAGGTGTATGTAAACTTCCGACTTCAACTGTATGCGTGCATATGAGAGTGCATATTTTTTTCTTTTCTTCAACTCCACAGTTTCAACTACACTTTCATAATTTCTTACCCTTTGAGTCTATTCCCAGCATTGTGGCTCTGACCAGCACCCAGTAGCACCCCTGACTCATAGAATAATGCAATGGTCCTGGGAAACTGGCAGAAGAAAGTTCTCCATTATGGATCGATACAAGACGGGGCTGTTGAGAAGACACTCCCACCTCGCCATCGCCACTCCCACCCCACCTCGCCATGGCAGCAGCAGAGAGCAGAGGGGCCCAGAGGGGATTGTGGGTATTCTCCTTGTTCTGTAGATCGACTTACTGTGAGTCAGAGTGGTTTTTGTTGAGTCATAAAGACACAGATACTCCCCCGTGCAAACACACACACACATATTAGCTGACATAATATGTAGCATAAACAGATATTCACACACACACACACAGTATACAGCCTGATACACTTTTCCTGTATCCTATACAAGACCAACCACAGTCACACCCAGTCTCTATGGCCACACACACACACAGCCATACCCTGTGACTCAGATAAACTAACATGCACACACACACACACACACACACTGCATGGTAAAATATGCAAACTCACTGCCCAAGGCAGTAGTAGTGACAACACCGACTCTGCATCAGACAATTAGCTTTCATTAAGAGGTTACGACCTTTGGCTGATGAGACTTTACACCTACTGGCTCGCTCTCAGAGGTATGCTTCTTTAATACACACACACACACACACACACCGTGCCAGCACTCCAGCACAATGCTTTTTGAGATATTGATGATTTAATAATTGTTAAATCGCTTTTAACATTTCAGCATTCATTACCTCAAAGGGAGCACCAACACACACACACAACTCAAAGCACTTTGAATTCAACGGATGGTTAACTTACTGGTTGCTTACCGTAAAACAACTCAGCTCTCCGGCCCATGTCCACAATGAATCAGTACTATAGAGCTGACATGTGAATATAGTGCAGATTGAGTTCCTGGTATTGTTGTGATATTTCATGGGAGAGAGATTGATACTGTGTGTACTGTCCAATCAATAGGACAATACTATTCAAAATACACAGTTTCAATGGTTAGTATGACCTATTACAGTGCAGTGTTCCAGCATCCAGCCTTCCAATGTATATTGTATAATAACCAGCTCAGTTTCAAATAGATCTTCCCTCTTAATGATGTCCATGGCCCTTGTTTATTAGGATGCAGTAAACCATTTTTAAAGAGACAAAAAACATTTTACACTTAAAATCTGGTTTAGGACGCCGTTACTCACTTTGCTACTGGTAAACCCACCAGGGTGCTCTTTTTGTTCCAGCCCAGCACTAAAAACACATGACATGGACTAATCTAGGCAGGTGTGGTTGATTAGTTGGAGAAAAATAGGTGAACCCCCTGGGAGTCAATCAGGAGAGTACTGAGAAACACTGCTTTAGAGAATCAACAATGGCCCATTCTACTGTGTTCCTACACCAATGGCCCATTCTACTGTGTTCCTACACCAATGGCCCATTCTACTGTGTTCCTACACCAATGGCCCATTCTACTGTGTTCCTACACCAATGGCCCATTCTACTGTGTTCCTACACCAATGGCCCATTCTACTGTGTTCCTACACCAATGGCCCATTCTACTGTGTTCCTACACCAATGGCCCATTCTACTGTGTTCCTACACCAATGGCCCATTCTACTGTGTTCCTACACCAATGGCCCATTCTACTGTGTTCCTACACCAATGGGCAGAGACAGAAAGAGGAAGAGTGAAGCTTGGGGCCAACCCTCTCCTGCCCCATATTCAGGACCGCGCTGGCAGCGCCAAACGGGGAAGTGGCAGCAGTCGCCCCTGTGTCTCTCTCGCCTGCCACAGGAAGTGACATCGTCAGTAGAGCGTTGGGGTCGGGGCAGCTGCTGCCACCATGCAGAGAGAGTGGCATTCTGACAGGCGGGGTGAGGGAACGTGTCAACAACCCTGGGGTAAAGGTAGTTCATCATACCAGAGGCGCACAGAGGAGGGAGAGAGAGAAAGAAGTGGGGTAGCAGACTGAAACAGTAGAAAAATGGGTGAAGAAAAGTGTGTGTGCTGTGTGTGTGTGCGTGCCTGCCTGCATAAGTATGTGGGTGTGTGTGTCGGCATATGTACATGTGTTTGTGCCTGTGTGTGTATGTGTGTGTGTGTGTGTGTGTGTGTGTTGCAGACTCCCTCTCTTTATCCCTCTCTCTGTAGAACTGCTGTTATGATGCAACTCCTCTTCTCCTCTTCTCCTCCCTTCTCCTCCCTTCTCCTCCCTTCCCTCTTCTCTCTGAGGCTTTGTGGAGCTCCATTTACTGACAGATTTATCCCCGCCTCCCAGAGAGAGAGATTAGGTTTCCTGGGGAAACAGTGCTGTGATTGACAGGTGGACCAAGGCAGGAAGTCGGACACGGTCTGAAAAACAACCCATAACACAGTCCTGTGGATCCAGCTTTTGTTCCAGCCCAGCACTATCATACCTGATTCAGTTTATCAAGGTATTGATGGTTATTAGTGCCGGGCTGAAACAAAACCTGCACAGGAGGGGAGTGACTAACACGTCGGTACTAGTGGGAGTGTCTGAAAAGATGTTAATATATTTGAATATGGTAATAGCCCCCCTTGTTCTCTGATAGTTGGAAGACAAGAAGAACAAACCACTTGACTTAACTACTAAGAGGAAACCCAAGGTCTTGAACCAGTTTGTGTTAATAACCTCTCTGGGATATCTGGGACGGTAACGTCCCACATCCAGTGAAAATGCAGAGCGCCAAATTCAAATAAATTACTATAAAAAAAATTGAACTTTCATGAAATCACACATTCAATATAGCAAATTAAAAGCTACACTTGTTGTGAATCCAGTCAACATGTCAGATTTCAAAAATGCTTTACGGCGAAAGCAAACAATGCTATTATCTGAGGATAGCACCCCAGCTAACAATCACAGACCATCATATTTCAACCCTCCCGGTGCGACACAAAACGCAGAAATAAAGATATAATTCATGCCTTACCTTTGACAAGCTTCTTCTGTTGGCACTCCAATATGTCCCATAAACATCACAAATGGTTCTTTTGTTCGATTAATTCCATCGATATATATCCAAAATGTCCATTTATTTGGCGCATTTGATCCAGAAAAACACCGGTTCCAACTTGCACAACGTGACTACAAAATCTCAAAAGTTACCTGTAAGCTTGGTCCAAACATTTCAAACTACTTTTGTAATACAACTTTAGGTATTTTTTAACGTGAATAATCAATATAATTGAAGACTGGATGATCTGTGTTCAATACCGGAGGAAAACAATGTGTAGCATGCTTTCTGGTCACGCTCCTCTAACAAACAGTACACTTCACTGGAGCCTCATTCTGAACATGGCTACTTCTTCATTTCTCAAAGGAAAAACCTCAACCAATTTCTAAAGACTGTTGACATCCAGTGGAAGCGATAGGAACTGCAAGAAGGTCCCTTAGAAATCTGGATTCCCATTGAAAAGAGAGTGACCTCAATTGTTTTTTTATCTGAATGGTTTGTCCTCGGGGTTTTGCCTGACAAATAAGTTCTTTATAGTCACAGGCATAATTCAAACCGTTTAGAAACTTCAGTGTTTTCTATCCAATACTTATAATAATATGCATCTATTAGCATCTGGGATTGAGTAGGAGGCAGTTTACTCTGGGCACGCTTTTCATCCAAACGTGAAAATGCTGCCCCCTATCCTAGAGAAGTTTTAAGAGCTTGGAATGGTTAATGATATAAGGTCGTGTTGGAAAAGCTGATCCTGGATCAGTATTTGGAGGGTATTTCTAGTGGCCTGGCTACCATTACTTCATCATTGCTGATGATGAGAAATAAGGGGGGGATTCTAGATGAGAACACGATTATTGACAAAACTGAGCACTGTGATTCACACAAACACATGCTCACACAGAGGCACATGGAAGACAAAGTCAGAGCCTCACACACAGGAGAAAATCAGGTAATGATTACATTGAAGCCATTTTGTATGCTTCTTAATGCTGTGAGTAGATGTACATATGACAGTTGATAGACATGGTATAGTATTGATCCTGCAGTGTGTGTGTGTGTGTGTGTGTGTGTTCGTAGTTCTGGTCTCTGAGCCAATTGAAGAGCAGCTCACTAACGGCAGCCCTGGCTAAATCCCTCTCCTGGAGAGAAGAGCATGGGCCACAGAGCACACAGACACACTTAATAATACTACTCAGAGAAAGACAATGTTATTCTTGGATCTCCATCAATCGTTACTGAGAGATAGTGGAAAATGTAGTGTGAGTGTGAGAGGGACAGATGGAGAGATGGAGACAGATGGAGAGAGAGAGAGATGGAGACAGATGGAGAGAGAGAGAGGTGGCGACAGAGAGAGAGAGCGAGAGAGAGAGACAGAGAGAGAGAGAGAGAGAGACAGAGAGAGACAGAGACAGAGACAGAGAGAGACAGAGACAGAGACAAAGACAGAGACAGAGACACAGAGAGACAGAGACACAGAGAGAGAGAGATGGAGAGAGAGAGAGAGAGAGAGAGAGAGAGAGAGATGGAGAGAGAGAGAGAGAGAGAGATGGAGAGCGAGAGAGAGAGAGATGGAGAGCGAGAGAGAGAGAGATGGAGAGCGAGAGAGAGAGAGATGGAGAGAGAGAGAGAGAGAGATGGAGAGAGAGCGAGAGAGAGAAGGAGAGCGAGAGAGAGAGACAGAGACAGAGACAAAGACAGAGACAGAGACAGAGACACAGAGAGACAGAGACAGAGAGAGAGAGAGAGACAGAGACACAGAGAGAGAGAGAGAGACAGAGACACAGAGAGAGAGAGATGGAGAGAGAGAGATGGAGAGATGGAGAGCGAGAGAGAGAGAGAGATGGAGAGCGAGAGAGAGAGAGATGGAGAGAGAGCGAGAGAGAGATGGAGAGAGAGCGAGAGAGAGAAGGAGAGCGAGAGAGAAAGAGAGAGATGGAGAGCGAGAGAGAGAGAGATGGAGAACGAGAGAGAGAGAGATGGAGAACGAGAGAGAGAGAGATGGAGAGCGAGAGCGAGAGATGGAGAGCGATAGCGAGAGATGGAGAGCGATAGCGAGAGATGGAGAGCGATAGCGAGAGATGGAGAGCGAGAGCGAGAGATGGAGAGCGAGAGCGAGAGATGGAGAGCGAGAGAGAGAGATGGAGAGCGAGAGATGGAGAGCGAGAGAGAGAGATGGAGAGCGAGAGAGAGAGATGGAGAGCGAGAGCGAGAGATGGAGAGCGAGAGCGAGAGATGGAGAGCGAGAGCGAGAGATGGAGAGCGAGAGCGAGAGATGGAGAGCGAGAGCGAGAGATGGAGAGCGAGAGCGAGAGATGGAGAGCGAGAGAGAGAGATGGAGGGCGAGAGAGAGATGGAGAGAGAGAGATGAGAGATGGAGAGAGAGAGATGAGAGATGGAGAGAGAGAATCAGAACAGAGAGCAGTAGAAGAGAGAGAGAGAGTAATGTAGTGTATTATAATGTAGTTCAGCAGGTCTGTGTGTGAACTGCTATAGTCTGTAGATTTCCCATGGTTATTTAGAGCTGAGCCAGACACTGGGAGAGGAAGAGGAGGTGGAGGAAGAGGTAGGGCTCCCTACAGTTCACAGACTGAATGCTGTATAAATACACACATGCAAAATGTGCGCACAACACACACACATATTATTAGTATATTCTTTCCCCTGCAGGGATTGTGAAATATTGAGGTGGGCGTAGGTACCACTTTGCCTAGCACTTAGCTAACCTCTGGCCTGAATAACCTCTGGCCTGAATAACCTCTGACCTGAATAACCTCTGACCTGAATAACCTCTGACCTGAATAACCTCTGACCTGAATAACCTCTGACCTGAATAACCTCTGACCTGAATAACCTCTGACCTGAATAACCTCTGACCTGAATAACCTCTGACCTGAATAACCTCTGACCTGATACAGACAGACAGCAACACTCCCTTCCTCTCAGGTTGACAGAATGCTCAACACACAGTGAAATATCACTGACATTCACACTACTAAATACACCACATTAGTTTTAATGACTGCCTTCATTGGAGTGTGTTAATGGTCCTGAACGTACATACGTGGTAGTAGTCCAGCATGAAGCCAGGGTAGAGCACCAGGGAGCAGTCGGGTCAAGTGACTTTCTCTAAGAACCTTTTACTGACTTCATGAGCCTTTATAACTACCCCTGAGAGAGAGAGAGAGAAATAGATAGAGAAGCCTGAGTGATTCAGCGACTATAGAGATAAAAGGAGAGAGGAGGAAAGATGGGAAGAGAGACTAGGGAGAAAGGCAGGGGGGTGAGGGTTAAGAGGTAAAGGAGATAATATTGACTGGGCAAGAAGGAGGAGAGGTAAAGAGGTGGAAGGAAGAGAGGTAAAGAGGTAAAGAGAGGAAGGAGGAGAGGTAAAGAGGAAGGGGGAGAGGTAAAGAGGAGAGGTAAAGAGGAAGGGGGAGAGGTAAAGAGGAAGGGGGAGAGGTAAAGAGGAGGGAGGAGAGGTAAAGAGGAAGGGGGAGAGGTAAAGAGGAGGGAGGAGAGGTAAAGAGGAGGGAGGAGAGGTAAAGAGGAGGGAGGAGAGGTAAAGAGGAAGGAGGAGAGGTAAAGAGGAGGGAGGAGAGGTAAAGAGGAAGGAGGAGAGGTAAAGAGGTGGAAGGAAGAGAGGTAAAGAGGTGGAAGGAAGAGAGGTAAAGAGGTGGAAGGAAGAGAGGTAAAGAGGTGGAAGGAAGAGAGGTAAAGAGGTGGAAGGAAGAGAGGTAAAGAGGTGGAAGGAAGAGAGGTAAAGAGGTGGAAGGAAGAGAGGTAAAGAGGTGGAAGGAAGAGAGGTAAAGAGGTGGAAGGAAGAGAGGTAAAGAGGTGGAAGGAAGAGAGGTAAAGAGGTGGAAGGAAGAGAGGTAAAGAGGTGGAAGGAAGAGAGGTAAAGAGGTGGAAGGAAGAGAGGTAAAGAGGTGGAAGGAAGAGAGGTAAAGAGGTGGAAGGAAGAGAGGTAAAAAGGTGGAAGGAAGAGAGGTAAAGAGAAGAAGGAGGATAGGTAAAGAGAGGAGGGAGGAGAGGTAAAGAGGAAGGAGGAGAGGTAAAGAGAAGAAGGAAGAGAGGTAAAGAGAGGAGGGAGGAGAGGTAAAGAGAGGAGGGAGGAGAGGTAAAAGAGGAGGGAGGAGAGGTAAAGAGGGGGGAGGAGAGGTAAAGAGGAGGGAGGAGAGATAAAGAGGAGGGAGGAGAGATAAAGAGGAGGGAGGAGAGGTAAAGACGAGGGAGGAGAGGTAAAGAGGAGGGAAGAGAGGTAAAGAGGAAGGAGGAGAGGTAAAGAGGAAGGAGGAGAGGTAAAGAGGAGGGAGGAGAGGTAAAGAGAGGAAGGAGGAGAGGTAAAGAGAGGAAGGAGGAGAGGTAAAGAGGAAGGATGAGAGGTAAAGAGGAAGGATGAGAGGTAAAGAGGAAGGAGGAGAGGTAAAGAGGAGGGAGGAGAGGTAAAGAGGAAGGAGGAGAGGTAAAGAGGAGGGAGGAGAGGTAAAGAGGAAGGAGGAGAGGTAAAGAGGTGGAAGGAAGAGAGGTAAAGAGGTGGAAGGAAGAGAGGTAAAGAGGTGGAAGGAAGAGAGGTAAAGAGGTGGAAGGAAGAGAGGTAAAGAGGTGGAAGGAAGAGAGGTAAAGAGGTGGAAGGAAGAGAGGTAAAGAGGTGGAAGGAAGAGAGGTAAAGAGGTGGAAGGAAGAGAGGTAAAGAGGTGGAAGGAAGAGAGGTAAAGAGGTGGAAGGAAGAGAGGTAAAGAGGTGGAAGGAAGAGAGGTAAAGAGGTGGAAGGAGGAGAGGTAAAGAGAAGAAGGAGGAGAGGTAAAGAGAGGAGGGAGGAGAGGTAAAGAGGAGGGAGGAGAGGTAAAGAGGAAGGAGGAGAGGTAAAGAGGAAGGAGGAGAGGTAAAGAGAAGAAGGAAGAGAGGTAAAGAGAGGAGGGAGGAGAGGTAAAGAGGAAGGAGGAGAGGTAAAGAGAGGAGGGAGGAGAGGTAAAAGAGGAGGGAGGAGAGGTAAAGAGGGGGGAGGAGAGGTAAAGAGGGGGGAGGAGAGATAAAGAGGAGGGAGGAGAGATAAAGAGGAGGGAGGAGAGGTAAAGAGGAGGGAGGAGAGGTAAAGAGGAGGGAGGAGAGGTAAAGAGGAAGGAGGAGAGGTAAAGAGGAAGGAGGAGAGGTAAAGAGGAGGGAGGAGAGGTAAAGAGAGGAAGGAGGAGAGGTAAAGAGAGGAAGGAGGAGAGGTAAAGAGGAAGGATGAGAGGTAAAGAGGAAGGATGAGAGGTAAAGAGGAAGGAGGAGAGGTAAAGAGGAGGGAGGAGAGGTAAAGAGGAAGGAGGAGAGGTAAAGAGGAAGGAGGAGAGGTAAAGAGGTGGAAGGAAGAGAGGTAAAGAGGTGGAAGGAAGAGAGGTAAAGAGAGGAGGGAGGAGAGGTAAAGAGAGGAGGGAGGAGAGGTAAAGAGAGGAGGGAGGAGAGGTAAAGAGAGGAGGGAGGAGAGGTAAAGAGAAGAATGAGGAGAGGTAAAGAGAAGAAGGAGGAGAGGTAAAGAGAAGAAGGAAGAGAGGTAAAGAGAAGAAGGAAGAGAGGTAAAGAGAAGAAGGAGGAGAGGTAAAGAGAAGAAGGAGGAGAGGTAAAGAGAAGAAGGAGGAGAGGTAAAGAGAGGTGGGAGGAGAGGTAAAGAGAGGAGGGAGGAGAGGTAAAGAGAGGAGGGAGGAGAGGTAAAGAGAAAGGAGGAGAGATAAAGAGAAGAAGGAAGAGAGGTAAAGAGAAGAAGGAGGAGAGGTAAAGAGAGGAAGGAGGAGAGGTAAAGAGAGGAAGGAGGAGAGGTAAAGAGAGGAAGGAGGAGAGGTAAAGAGAGAAAGGAGGAGAGGTAAAGGGGAAGGAGGAGAGGTAAAGAGAAAGGAGGAGAGGTAAAGAGGAAGGAGGAGAGGTAAAGAGGAAGGAGGAGAGGTAAAGAGGAAGGAGGAGAGGTAAAGAGGAGGGAGGAGAGGTAAAGAGGAAGGAGGAGAGGTAAAGAGGAAGGAGGAGAGGTAAAGAGGAAGGAGGAGAGGTAAAGAGGAAGGAGGAGAGGCATAAGGAGAAGGGGTGAAGTAGAGGACAGCAAAGAAGAGAGGAAGGAGGAGAGGTAAAGAGAGGAAGGAGGAGAGGTAAAGGGGAAGGAGGAGAGGTAAAGAGGAAGGAGGAGAGGTAAAGAGGAAGGAGGAGAGGTAAAGAGGAAGGAGGAGAGGTAAAGAGGAAGGAGGAGAGGTAAAGAGGAGGGAGGAGAGGTAAAGAGGAGGGAGGAGAGGTAAAGAGGAAGGAGGAGAGGTAAAGAGGAAGGAGGAGAGGTAAAGAGGAAGGAGGAGAGGTAAAGAGAGGAAGGAGGAGAGGTAAAGAGAGGAAGGAGGAGAGGTAAAGAGGAAGGAGGAGAGGCATAAGGAGAAGGGGTGAAGTAGAGGACAGCAAAGAAGAGAGGAAGGAGAGGAGAAGAGCGAGAAAGAGGGAAGAGAGGGCAGACAAACAGAGTGTAGAGGGAGATGTAATTAACATTGATACACACTAATGAAACAGGCAATGAGAAGGGCATCTCACTGTGCCTCATAGTCATTGTAAATCACATACACACACACTCCAAAAGGGACCTGTCATAAACCATTACAGATATTAGTAGTGACCGCTCATATCCCAATCAGAAACAGTGTCCCTGTCTCTCTCCATGTTCTCCCCCTTTCATTTCTCCCCGTCTCTCCTCTTCCCCTCTCTCTCACATCTGCATTTGAATAGAAAGAAGTTGATCATTATGGTGGCTTCAGTGGAGTGAAGGATTATACATACTGGAGAGTGTGTGTGTGTGAGTGAGTGAGTGAGTGAGTGAGTGAGTGAGTGAGTGAGTGAGTGAGTGAGTGAGTGAGTGAGTGAGTGAGTGATAGCGTTATCCTGGCTCCAAGCTCTAATGTGGGTCAGTGAGTCTAACAGAGTGAATCCGGACCAACTTCTCTGGCCCCGTTCCAGGGTCACACACCCACAGCAAAACTATTATTTTTGTAACACATACTTCGATATAGTCATATAGTCAATGATAATGTTGTAACACATACTTCCATATAGTCATATAGTCAATGATAATGTTGTCAGTTTCATTCCCATAGTGACTTTTTGTCACTTCACATAATGTATGAAAAACTCTTTCCAAATAATATTGTTAGTATCACTCATTGGTTTGCCAGCTCTCTCTTCCTCTCTCACACACACAGTCTGGGTAGGTATTGATGAAACGGTCCCAGTCTGTTCTAACACACATTTCAATATCTCCTCTTCTGCAGTTAATCACACTTACTACAGAGAGAGGAGAGGGAAGAGAGGAGAGGGAAGAGAGGAGAGGGAAGAGAGGAGAGAGTTGTCCACTTAATAAAAAGCTAGGTTGAATTAACATTTCTGAGAGAGAAACGTAGATCAAAGGATGAGGAAGAGAGAGGAAAAGAGAGATAGGACAGAGAGAAAAAAGAGGGTTAGAGAAAACATGGAAGAGATGGAGAGAGAGAGAGAGAGAGAGAGAGAGAGAAGGAGGGAGGAGGGGAGTGACAGAGAGGAGGTCTGGCCTGAGGCCCAGAGTAGAAAATCCATACCCTCCCAGTTATCGGGCTCATAATTGGTTTTCCTCCTCTCTCCTCTCTTTTTCCTCCATCCAGGCCCCTGCCTCCACTGTTTCCCCCATCCCTCTGTCTCTCTCTCACTCAACCTGAGCAAAGCATTAGCTCCACTGTAGGTAGTACTACACTATACACAAGAGAGGAATACTGTGGTGACAGACAGACAGACCAGAGAAGGAGGACGGGACTGGACATGCGGACAGATACTTCCAGCTGTGTTCTATTCTGGGTTAGAGACTCAGCATACTGTATGACAATGTCTCCTGGACAGAGAACACAGAGAGGGAGGGAGAAAAGATGAGTGGGGACAGGGATAGGGGCAGGGACAGGGACAGGGACAGGGGCAGGGATAGGGGAAGGGACAGGGATAGGGGAAGGGGCAGGGATAGGGGCAGGGATAGGGGCAGGGACAGGGATAGGGGCAGGGACAGAGGAAGGGACAGGGGAAGGGACAGGGACAGAGGAAGGGACAGGGGAAGGGACAGGGGAAGGGACAGGGATAGGGATAGGGGCAGGGAAGAGAGAGTTCAAAATGCAGCTAGAAGAAAATAGAACATGTTTAGAGAAAGAGAAATGGAGGAAACATGTATGAGAGAAAAGAGACATGGTGAGACCGATCCTCAGGGAGAAAGAAAGAGAAGGTGAGACCGATCCTCAGGGAGAAAGAAAGAGAGGAGAGACCGATCCTCAGGGAGAAAGAAAGAGAGGAGAGACCGATCCTCAGGGAGAAAGAAAGAGAGAAGAGAGCGATCCTCAGGGAGAAAGAAAGAGAGAAGAGAGCGATCCTCAGGGAGAAAGAAAGAGAAGAAGAGAGCGATCCTCAGGGAGAAAGAAAGAGAAGGAGAGAGCGATCCTCAGGGAGAAAGAAAGAGAAGGAGAGAGCGATCCTCAGGGAGAAAGAAAGAGAAGGAGAGAGCGATCCTCAGGGAGAAAGAAAGAGAAGGAGAGAGCGATCCTCAGGGAGAAATGGGAAGAGGTTGAGTAGACGGTAGTGTTGCTGTATTCTCTCCTTCCTTTAGGGTTGCCAGGTGTGAGATCTCCCACTTCCACAGCCTTGGGCAGAGACACAGTACACCTTCACCTCCGCTACACCTCCAACATCCCTCCTGCATTTCTCTCCCTCGGCCCGCCTAGATCCACTACCTCCTACTCGAACTCCCTACCTCCCTCACACCTAACTTGCGTTTCCACTCTTTCCCCCGCTCTTTTTTTCCACTTCCCTCTCTAAGTTAGATGTATTTAAAGTGCATTTCACCTGGTTCTCCATTTCCCTCTTTCTGGAGTGTCAACAAGCAGACATTTCACATGGAATATCTGAGCAGGAAAAAGGTTACAATAGCCGATCAGTGATTTTGGATGATTTGCGTAAAGTTATTATTCTTTTTTTTTTAAACAGGCTATTCGTGGTTACATCAATCAGACATAAAACATTTTGCACAAACGCATAAAGTAATAATAAAATAATCCACACAATAACTCATACCCAATTGCTTTTCTCTCCCGAATTCAACCGCTTTTGGTGATCTGAAAAAAAGGAGCACTGGACTCACAGAGAATGATATATTCTCTACTGCAGTCAGGGAGTGTTGAATATTTTACATCCATTTTGAAAGGAACTAATTTGTCATGTATTCCACCTTGGGTCATACAAGGAAAGGAAAGTTCTGATCATATTGAGACATATGAGCACTATCCCAACAGTGGTTTAAACTCCAATGCAGAGTTATGATGATAGGTAGTGAAGGATTATTTTTGTACATCAGTGTGTGTGTTTCTCATTCTTTATGAATTTCAAAGTGTGTGTGTCAGAGTTTGCGTTTGGGAATTGGAGGACAATCTGTTGGCGTCAGCTCGGCCTGATGGGAAATATGGCCCATTAGGGGCCGTCACTCAGAGTAATTCACTTCCTGGTTTCTCTGCTCGCGCTACGGCTCCCACGGCAACGAGAAATGGGCTAACGGGAAATCAATTACCGTGGGAATTAAGAGTGCATCATAGCACCGGCTGGTTAAACGCTATCCATCACCTCGTGACAGACACACACAAATGAATGAATTTACCAACTCTCCATCACACACACATTGGAATGTTGTTTGATAGAATGAAGCTGAATGGCAGCTGAACTCAGTCATAGGCGTAATAGTACTTCAGGACAGGGTTGAGATCAGCTGTCACACACACTAAGAACTGCTGACCCAATTCCATTGTGTGCTTGGGAGGCCTGTCTTGAGACGGCAAATGTCATCGGAGCGACAATCTACCTCTGTCTGCACTGTCACCCCTAAAGCTGTCACGACTGCTAACACACACACACCCAATACATTCAGGCATACTGCAGCTATAAATACATACAGCAGGGATCATCTACTAGATTCAGCCGTGGGACGAGTTTTTCTTGAGTGGATAGCCAGGGGTTCGGAACATACGAATCATTGGTAAGACTGCAAAATGACCGCACGAAGCCCAAACGGATATTTTTGACTAAAACACAATCATTTTAAACCTTGCTTACATTTGTGACCCGTTTCAGGAAGCTAAGCACATGTGACCCGTTTCAGGAAGCTAAGCACATGTGACCCGTTTCAGGAAGCTAAGCACATGTCACACGTCACTACCTCACAGGAGAGGCATTTGAAATACTTCCTTTAGTAGTGATTCTTTGGGGGAAGAAATGCCGTCTGGAACATTCATTCACAACTTTCATTTGTTTTAATAACAAACCTGTATTCCATCTGTAAATATGAATAAAGTTGTTGGTTAGTTGGTTGAGCCTAGTTGGTTTAGCCACGGAAAAAGACCGGAGCCTTCCCGCTAGCCATGATTGGCTGAGATAATGGATGGGCTGGACATGCCGGGAGATGAGTTTTGATTGGTCTGCCATGCAGAATGCTTCTGTCTATAACGTGAGCTGCTCAGTATGTGTTAACAATGGAGAACTACAAAAAATGTGCTCCTTTTCTCAACAACATTGATAACCTGAAACTAGCAGGCGCCATCGACAGATCAGTTGGGCTACTTTCTGCACACGCCACGGTCAGTGTGAACCGGAGTGACTTGACCCAACGCTGGCCAAGCAAGATGTAGCTACAAACAAGACAGAGTTAAATAGTTCCAGTCTACCGTCAAGCGTTCATCCGTCTATACAGCTAAGAGTCTAGCTACATTTTCAAACGTTATACGTTTCCAGCTCGCTAGCTAACGTTAGGTGTATGATCTGTGTAGTAATATTATGTATATCTCAGAAAGCCATTTGCATTGTTAGTTCTAGCATAATGTTATGTAGCTAGTTAACATTGAACCTAGGTGGTTAGCTTTAGCTACCTGCAGATTCATGCATGTAGTAGGAGTTGGGATTATGGTTCATTGTTTAGCTAGCTAGCTACATGTCTAAACAAAATACTCCAGTATGAAAGTAACCATTTCACTGTACCATTTACACCTTCTGTATCCTGTGCATGTGACAAATAAATGTTGATTTGATATAGTGTGTGTTTACCAGAAACAGTAATGTGAAGAACAACATGACCTGCACCAAAGTCAGATTAGGTGGCCAGATACAATCCCCCACGGGACCGCCAGACAGGGAGCCCTGACATACAGTATAGTCAAACATATATTCATATCTATACAGCTGTCCAGCTCAACTAGGAAGGAGAGAGAGAGAGAGAGTTTGAGTTTTTATAAAACCTTTATTTTCTACTCAATTGTTAACATAAATAATGACACACTGCCTTTTCAGAAATGAAACAATGAATGTAATTCCTACACAAAATAAATAAAAATAAAAATACAAAAGAACATATACATTCAACTTATTTCCTCAACAAAAAATAATTTCCCCTCCTCTACAAAACAAAGCGCTCCTTCATATGCCCACTTCTCCTCAAACAATGGGAGATCTTTTACAGCTGAGAAAAACTCAAAATCCACTTTTATTCTTGCTTTCACTAATCCTTTAAAAACACATCTTATATCCTTCTCATATCCCGTGTCTATTTTATGTTTCCTACTCAAAAAAATTGACATCTTAGCTTGTCCCAAAATAAAATTTAACATTTGACATTTTCTTTTCTGTTGCTTACTATATTGAAACCCCAAAATAAAAACATTGTTATTAAAAATCTCACCTACAGCTCTAAACAATGATTCCAGTATTTCCAATAAAGGTTTTATCCTCTCACACTCCATAAAACAGTGAAAAATGGTTTCTCTTATATTACAAAAAGGACATCCATCTCTAACATCTGAATTAATGACAGATACAAAAGCATTAACTGCAATAATGCCATGTAACACCCTCCATTGCATATCACCAGTACCCTTTTGTAACGGTGGTTTGTACAGTGCTCTCCATGCTGGCTTTACCTTGTCATCAATTCCCAATTTTACCCTCCATGGAGTGTCTTTTCTATTTTTCAATTTCTCTTTGTTTAACACCTTAACACACCCCCTATACAGATCCTTCCCATTCACCTCATCCAAACCCACCTCCTCCAACCCTCTCAAATCCAACAATATACCCTTTCTCTCTGACTCTGTGATATTTGGTGTAATCCCTAATCTTGGAAATGAGACGTCTTCATCTTGTTCCTTCTTCTTGTGGCTATTAAGCATTCCCCATTCTTCCGCTGACAGAGCTTTCCTGCAGCTTCCCAGCATTTGTCCAACAATCCTTTCCGACCTCACCCCCAAATGTTCAGCCAACCGTCTTCCATCCATTAAGTCGGGCCCAGCCATTGCCATTAACTGTCTTAAGGTGATTATTTTTCCCTTCACCAGAATCTTGGAGAAATGTGGAACAGCTGCAGTTGTACAATCCAGTCTTGCCCCACACACCAGAGGTTCCTCCAACAGCCAATGCACTGACTCCGCTGAAGTTCGTCTGGACACCTTCATTATGCTCCACACTCTGAGAAGGCCTCTGTAAAACGGAGGTACTCCCTCCCTAGAAATCTGGCTACTATCAACCAGAAATAAAGCCTTCTTTAAACCTAAACCTCCAACCCTCTGTAACACAAGGCCTGCTACCCCCCTCCACACCACATTTTCCTGTCCATAAAGCAACCTTTGAATAAACTGAAAACGGAAAGCAGCAGCCCTACTAGCAAGATGTACCAGACCTTGTCCCCCCTCCTCTTTTGACAAATACAAAACACTTTGTGGAACCCAGTGATATTTATCCCAAAAAAAATCTACCATAATTGCCTGTATCTTAGCCAGAAGACCAGAAGGTGGTTCTAAAACTGCCAACCGATGCCATAATGCAGAGGCAATCACATTGTTAACTATAATAGTTCTCCCCCTATATGACATTCGAGATAACAACCAACGCCATCTCCTCATCCTCCCTTCCACCATTTCAACCACCCCAATCCAATTTCTTTCCATAATCCCCTCATCTCCTAAGTACACTCCAAGATACTTAAACCCTCCCTTACACCATTCCAATCCCCCTGGCAAAGCCATGATCCCTCCAGACCATTCTCCAATCTGTAATGCACAACTCTTTTCCCAATTTACTTTTGCCGAGGATATTCCCCTAAACCGATCAACCATTAGACTCAAACTATCCACCTCCGCTTGATTTTTCACTAAAACAACTACATCATCAGCATAGGCTGAAAGACGAATAGGAGGAATATCCTTGGAAAGGTACACCCCTTCAATGCGACTTCTAATGCTATTTAGTAGTGGCTCTATAGCAATGGCATACAGCATCCCTGATAAAGAACATCCCTGCCTAATACCTCTACACACTTTAAAAGGAGCACTCAAACCACCGTTAACTTTCAATACACTTTCAATGTCACCATATATCACCTTTATCATGTCAATAAAACCAGATCTGAACCCAAACGCCTCAAGCGTATGCCATAAATATTGATGTTCAACTCGGTCAAATGCCTTTTCCTGATCAATTGAAATTAGACCTGCATCCACCCCAATAGCCCTAGAGATGTCCAAAAAGTCACGAATCAGAGAAATGTTATCCCCTATCTGCCTGCCAGGAACACAGTAGGACTGGTCCGTATGTATGATTTGCCCCATCACCTCCCTCAGCCTGTTGGACAAAGCCTTGGACAGGATCTTATAATCAGTGCACAATAAAGCCACCGGCCTCCAGTTTTTCACCTCCCTAGGGTCTCCCTTTTTGGGCAGTAGGGTGAGGACAGCCCTTCTGCAGCTTAATGGTAGTAACCCTCCGGTTAAACTATCATTAACCACTTCCAGCCAATCTTCTCCCAACAGTCCAAAAAGACTTAAAAAAGTCAACGGGAAGCCCATCAAAGCCTGGTGCCCTTCCATTTTCCATGCCTTTTAATGCAGAGTATAACTCCTGCAAAGACAATGGTTGCTCAAGCTCAACCTGAGCTTCTGCATCCACCTTTGGGAGCCCATCAAGGAACTTCTGTGTCACTGTTTTATCCTCTTTGTACTCACACTTGTAGAGCTCAGCATAGAACTCTACTGCCCTCTTTCTAATTTCACTAGGGCTAGTGAGCTCTTGTCCAACAGCTGATTTGAGACAATGAATAATTTTTCTTTGTCCATTCTTTTTCTCTAAACCAAAGAAAAATTTGGATGAGGCATCCATTTCAGATATTCCCTGAAACTTACTTCTCACCAATGCCCCCTGTGCTCTGATACCCAGCAGATCTGCCAATTCAACTTTTTTTTTCTTGAGTGCCTGCGTATGGCCCCAATCTCCTGTGGTCTCAACCAACGTCATGAGTTCCACTATTTCAAACTCTAGGGCTTTCATTGATCTGATGATATCCTTGGTGACATTCCTCGTGTATTGATTACAAAATTGTTGAATCTGGATTTTCCCTATATCCCACCACTGTTGAATGGATATAAAACTGTCCTTTTGAGACCTCCACCTCTCCCAGAAAAAACAAAAACATTTCCTGAAGTGAGCATCACTCAATAAAGTTATATTAAAATGCCAGTATGCGCTTTTGGGTTTTACATTATTAATGAACACCACCTCTGTTATTAAACAATGATCAGAAAATCCCACCGGGGTTATCACACTTGATTTACAGACCTGAGATTGATGCTCAAAACAATAAAACCTATCTAACCTTGCCATAGAGATGATGTTCTCTCTCACATGCGCCCAGGTGTACTGCCTTGTGCCTCCATTTTGTCTCCGCCAAATATCACACAATTCATGCGTTACAATGAGGCGTTTTAAAAAGGTCCTTGAGGCTATATGAGGTTCTTGATGATTTCTATCTAAATCACTGACTGTGCAGTTAAAATCCCCAGCAATAAATAAATAATCTTCATTGTTACATTTCTCAATGGTATTTGATAATGTCTCTAAAAAACATACCCTCTCAACTGCCACCACTGGGGCATAGACATTTATCAGACACATAGTGATGTTTTCATACCTTGCTCTAACTTTTAATAACCTCCCCTCAACTACCTCTTCAACCTCATAAGGCAAAAACCCCCTTGAGAACAATATAGCCACACCCCCACTTTTAGAATTTTTATGACTACACACCACTGTCCCCTCCCACTCCTTTTTCCACATAACTTCATTTTCCAAATTACTATGTGTTTCTTGTAGAAAATTTATGTCACTTCCCTTTCCCCTAATTAACTCATACACTATCGCTCTTTTTTTAACATCTCTTCCACCATTTATGTTTAAAGAAGAAATCTTAAAACTGCTCATGAATGAAAAAAATATACAGAGGAAAATACAGATATCCCATCTCTTTACAGGTTTAAAACTGCAACTAAACCCTTTCATTTTCTTTAGAATTTACATCACTTATCACTCTCGTGACCACCTTCTTAAGTCTAGCAATTTCAGGGCTTGTCAAACCTCCCCCTGTTATTTTTGACATCAAAAACTTTGCTGATTCAATAAACAATTCACTTTCAGGGAAAAAATCAGTTATATTGTAATCCTGCATATATTTCTTCCCTTTTGTCAACTTCAGAAATTGGCGTACCTTCTTAATTCCATACCTTCCTTCCTCCCCAATTATCTCACTATTTTGTTGCGACGCGTCAGATGACTCACTCCCGCTCTCCTCCCCAGAGG